>NW_010543055.1:0-325 GCF_000687285.1 Phaethon lepturus
AGCTCCCGGGGGCCCGCAATGAAGGCCGGCAGCAGGAAGAGAGAGGGAGCTGCCCCAGCCGCGCTGGGGAGGGTCAGGATGGGTCCTGCCAGCAGCAGCTCTGCAAATGACCCTCATCAGTCAGCGGTGACAGAGCTGAGAGTAAGCGGGGCCAAGGTGCCTGCAGCAGCCGCTGGGGCCAGACGGTCATCCATTAGGGGAATGACACCAGAGCTGGCATCTCCCGGGGCAGGGGACAGACAGAGAGCCCCTGTCCTGGGGGTGGGACAGGGGCAGCCTCAGCCCGGACACCCACAGCCCGCAGGACTGGAGGAGCTGGGAGCAG
>NW_010543055.1:369-7035 GCF_000687285.1 Phaethon lepturus
TGGATGTTCCCCCGTGCCAGAGAGGGGAGAGCAGCTGCACGACCCTCATGCTGAGCAGGCCCCAAAGTGGGGGGCACGGGCCAGAAGGGGCTGCAGAGCAGAGCGGGGCTCACAGCAGTGCTGTCCCCATTCCCATCCCCAGCCTGTGCCCGTGCTCCCAGCCAGCCTGGCTGTGCCCAAAGGAGATGTTGGCAGAATAATAATTTCTCAGGCCACACCACGTATGAAATGTTGCGAGCAGGGAATGGGATGGGATGCAGGTGCTAAGAGAGAGTGGAGCTCAGGGGCTCCCCAAACAGAGCAGGAAGGCTGTGGGAGTGGGACAGCCATGTGCATTGCTGGGACACATCTTGCCCTGTTCTCATCACCACCTTCATGGCAGGGACATCTCTGGCAGCAGGAACCGGTGCATCCAACGTGCCAGATGAGTTACCCAAGAAATGCCCCAGCAGAGCAGCAGCTCCTCTTGGCTGCAGGCAGCGTGTCCTGTAATGAGAGGTGGTGCTCTGCATACCCATTACCCAGATGCCATCCATACCCTCCCCAGTAAGGCACAGGGACGAAGTCTAGACATGCCTCAGCCACAGCCCAGCCAGATCCCAGGCACCTCAGGGACATCCTCCATCACAAGGAGGTTGAAAGCACCTCCTGGGCATGGCCCCCTCCTCCCCTCCCTCTGCTCAGCCACTAATTGCTCCTGCGATCAGTCCTACCTGCACACGCTCCATCAGAGCTCCCGTACCGAGATCTGGCTGCCCAGGGGGATGCAATCTGCAGCCCCTTTATCTCACAGCATCCCCAGCACTAGTCAGGAGGCAGAGGGGATGGAGGTAAGCAAACCCCAAATCACACTCAGGCAAAGTCTCTTGGCAGCCCTCGTCTGAGCCGAGGCTGTCCGCAGCACGGCCGAGGAAGGCAGCCAAAGCAGACAAGGCAGCAGCACCGTGCAGCTCCCTGCGCTCCCACCCTTGCCAGGCACAGACAACAGGTCCTGCATTCCTTGTTCAGACATGTTTTTGGTCCTCTTGCCCGGACACATCCAGCCCTGTCCTCAGCACCCAGCTGGCAGTCCAGGGAGCTCAGCATCCACGGCAGCTCCGTCCCCACCCCACCCTGGCACAGCCCCCAGGCACAGCAAGGGGCTGGGGGCTCCAGCCTCTTAGCCATGCTCCCCCATCACCACCAACTCCTGCGGCAGCAGGTAAAGCTTTCCCCTGTGTGGTGCCGCACCCCACATCCACCCCTCCCTGGTCCCAGCTCCACTCCTCTCCCCAGTCCCAGTTACCCACAGCCCTTTTACCCATCGACAAAGCCCAGCCCCCTGCATCCCAATGCCCCCAGACTCCAACAGCCCAGATAGTGCCAGTCCCCCAGCACCCCACACATCACTGCACCCCAGTGCCTCCAGACCCAGATATGCCCCACCCTAATGCTCCCAGGCACTTTAACTTTCTAGCATTCTGCACCCCAACACCTCACATCCCAATGTCCCCAGATATTCCCACCTCAACATCCCTGATACCCCTGCACCCCAGTGCCCCTCAAGCACCCCAACGCTCCCAAACACCCCCAGACCCCAACCCCCAGACATCCTCACTTCCCCAGCTCCCTACACCCTAATGCTCCCAGACACCCTAGACGACCTCCCACACTCTAAGGTCCCCCAAGTGCTCCAAAACACACTAAACCTTCCAACCTCCCCCAAGCACCCCGCAGCCGCTGGGACAGGGGGTGAGGAATACCTCCCCCACTACATCCCCAGCCCATTGCAACCCCATCCCTGCCCCTGTCGCACCTCCCCTGGCCAGGTCGATGATGCCCAGGGCATGGAGTAGCTTGAGGCTGGGGCAGAGCACAGCAGGATGATGCCCACCGTTTGCAGCCCCTGAGGGTCCCAGGGTGCCCCAGCAACCGACATCCCCCAGACGCGCAGCCCCAGCAGGCAGCTGGTCCGGCAGCCACAGACCCAGCAAGGGAGGAGAGGGGAGGGCAGGGGAGGAGAGACCCGCTTTGGCCCTCCCTCTTCCCGCCCCGGCACCCTCCGGTGTTCCTCGGGGCACCCAGGCTGCAGGGGAAGGGAGAGCCCATGCATCTGCCCAAAGGATTTAGGGGCCAGGTCTCACCCCAAGTCCCCCGGGACACCCCACTGTTGCCACCTTGCACCTACACAGCCTGGCACAGGCACCCTGCAGCCCCGGAAAGCCACGGAGGGGTGCAGAGCTGGCACCACGGGTGTGTGGAGGAGGCTCAGCTGCTCCGCAACGCCCACCCCAACAGCAGCGTGTGGTGGCACCGACCCTGGAGCCAAGCTGTGCGTAGGGACCCTCGAGCTCATCACTCACTGCCCCCCGGGACGCTGCTGCCACCCAACCCAGGGACTAGCCCTGCCCAGGACAGCACCTCTGCCCCATCCCCGGACCACCAAACCTGCCCCCCAGCAGTCCCCCCACAGGATGGTGCGGGGAGCTCCCTGCCTTAGAGCCTCGTCCACTGATCACCTCCACAGACACCTGCCACCTTCTTCCCTCTTCACCTCCCGGGGGAACATCCGCACCTCTCCGCACCAGCGGAGTAAGTCACAGCCACGTGCAAGATCTGTGGCACGTGGAGGAGCCGCAGCTGGGGGCTGCCAGCCCTGGGTACCTCGCTTGCTGCTGGAGAGAAACGTGCCCCACTCCACTCCGGGGTGCTGCCTGGAGGGAGGGCAGCTTGGCAGGGTGGCCAGCCAGGGCGGGGGGTCCCCAGGTGGGGGCTCCCCACAGCCCACCCAAAGCCCTGCCTCAGGGGCAGCAGGGCAGAGACCCCAGCCTGGCAGCAGTAGTTATTAGAAAGTCTCTTTGAGCCCGTTTTCTACGCATCTCTCACCTAAAAGCTGCTTTTGATCTGGCCAGCCCCTGCTTCAGCAGCACAGCGAGCCCTGGGACAGGTGCCCACAGGGAACAAGACATTTCCCTGCATCCCAGGGAGGGGATGCCAAGCGTGGACAGCACGTGGGACCTCCTGCTGCCTGTGCTCTGGGGACCACAACCCCACAGAGCCCTGGCCAGGGCACCTCGATTCCTGCCAGTGGCCAGTCCTGGCGTCTAGTCCTGCCCCTCGCAGGGGAGAGGTGAAGGAGACCTTGTTGAGGTCTCACAGCACCCTGCAGCCCAACACAACCCTGCGCCAGCTCCAAGCCAACCTCTCCTGTCGGACTCCGAGGTTTCATCCTCCGCCTGCAGAGAAGGGCTGCAAAGAAGGGCTGTCCCAACAAGCTCCCAAAAGCTTTATGGCTTTTTCTCCAGACTGCGATTTTCTCACCTCCCTGTGGCTGAGCGATCTCCCTGCCCGCCCTGGTCTGCTGGCTCAGAGCCCATCTCTGGGGCAGGATGCAGCAGAGTGGGTTCCCCGCTCATGTCCAGCTGGGTCCCCTTGCTGCCCTCTCCAGGCACAGCAGCAACAGAAAGAGTGAGCCAGGCCAGAGGGAATTGGGAGGGAAGCAATGTGAAAAGTGATTAACATGAGGCCGGAGGGAGAAGAGATTCAACAAGCTAATTACGTCTGGCTGGGCTGAGCAGGACGTGACACCACGCGGCGGCAGTCAGTGGGGTGCGTGCCGCGGGTGCTGCGGTCCCTGGGGAGCTGGGTGCTGGGAGAGCTGTCCTGCCCTGGCCCCAGCTGTTGGGGTCACAGCCAAGGGGACCCAGGGCCAAGTCCCCTCCTCCCCTGGCTTCACCCTCCCTGGGCAGGAGTCAGCACGGCCCATCCTGCGTCCACAGCGATAACCAGGACTGATGTCCTGGGTGCCGGAGCACGTGGGAGACGCTCCACACGGGGGATCGTAGGGTCTCCAGGGACCTTCTCCTCCAAGACCCCAGCGCTGGCAGGAGGTGGCCCAGCTACAGCACGCCTCAGTGCGTAAGGCTGTGCTGGGATCCAAACCCAGAGCCCAGTCATGGCTACCTCTGCCCCTTACTCTCCTGCTTTGCAAGCCCTCACCATGAGCCAGCAGGTCTCTCCTTATTCAGCCATCAGACCCTGCCCAGTCCTACAGCCGGCTGAAAAACCTGCCAGCCCTTGGGAAAGGAAAAGCAAGGGTTAAACCGGCTGTACATGGGGAAATCTCTGGTGCACCCCAGCCCAGGGAACCCCAAACTTCAATCTAGAGCACCCACAGCTGTCCCGGGCTGGATTTCGGTGCTCCAAGACCTACCCCACCCACAGCCAGCTCGCCTTGACCTCTCGGATCTGACAAACTCACCAGGCTGGATGGTGCCCTGAGCCCGGGGACCCCTGGCACCGCGTCCCGAAGAGCTGGTCCCTTCCGCAGCCAAGACACCGCGCTCCTGCCAAAGGCCTTCCTGGAAAGCAGGACGAAAGCGGGGCTCGGCATGGGGCTTCGCTCTCACCAGCGCTGCAGGGATGCTCGTTTTGCCCCTCTCCGGAGGGACCCTCGCCCCGAGATGGACACCGAGAGGTGGCCCTGCTGTTTGCTGCCACCACCATCCTGCCTGGCACCTTTGGGGTGCTGGTGGCACCTGGCAGGCTGCCGTTTCCTCCCATTCTTCCCAGAACTCTGGACAAGTTTGGCATCCTCCCCAGCCCCGCTTCCCCCTCTGCATCCTCAGCTCTGGGACAACAGCAGCAGCCCCCAGGGGAAGAGAGGGGCCAGTGCACCCCATGTCGGAGGCTCTCCAAGACCCCCCCAATCCTGCTTGCCCCACACACAGGTCCTGACCCCATTGGGGCAGGGACAGCCCTGCCAGCCCTGGGCAGGCACCAATTATCCTGCTCATGGCAATCTGCAGCTTCATCTAATATTCATCTGAGGCCGAGCTACGCGGGCGGCTCTCCCGCCTTTTACCTCCCACCCGCTCCTCCTCCCAGCCGGGACCGATTGCTCCATGCTGAATTATTGATGCTGCACTTCAGGAGCCAAAATCAATCAATAGCATTTCTCTTCGCCTGCCCCTCCTGAGTGCTTGGCCAAAACGGGCTCTTGGCAGGGGGCTGGGAGCCCCCCAGGCAGCTCAGCAGCACATGTGCAGCTCTGCTAGGAGATGTTCGGGGCTGGGGACAGGCATGGTGGCACAGAGCAGCAGTGGGATGACATCGCCCATCAGTGACTAACCAGCTGGTAAACAACGCCAGCTCCAGCATCGATCACCCCTGGAGCTCTTGGAGCGCAGCGCACCCACGGGAGATGCTCCGCCACTGCTACCAGACAGGAGCTCTGGCTGCGCAGGATCCGAGGGGGGACAGTGCCAAAGGGACAGGGCAAGGGGGTGCAGACAACCAGTGCTCCCATCCAAGTCCTTGCTCGGAGGAGGGTCAGTTCCAAATGGAGGACAGGTTGCTTGAGGCCTCATTCAGCTGAGCCTGGGAACCTACCAAGCCTGGAGATCCCCCATGTCATCCCCTTCCCCTCTGCAGTCCCCCCAGGGACAGACGGGGTCTCGCTGCAAGATGCTTCCACCAAACCCTTCCCCAGGGCTGGGGCATTTTTCTGGTCTCCTCTGGAGATGCTCCATCCCAGCCCATCACCGCGACAGCGCGACACCTCCCAGCACAGACCATTCCAGGACACCACCAGCACAGCCGGGGCAGGGATGGGGCAGGGAGGGCGCAGACGTGGGACAGGGGAAACGCAGCAGGCAGTAGGGATGGCTCCGGAGCGGGTGGCAGGGCCCCATGTCCATTAGCAAACCCGAGCCATTAGTGTACGGTTTCAGGCTCTTTGTGGTCTCTGGGCTGTCACTGCTGCCCAGGCACAGCTGGTAAACAACCCCCGGAGGGGACTCAGCATTTCCCAGCCTCAGACACTGCCTGGGACCTTCCCCAGAGAGCAAAGTCTCCTACCTGCCACCTCCTGAGCTGAGGGGGGGTGACCCACGCAGCAGCATCTCACCCCCATCCCAACACGCAGCCACTCAGCCACAGGACTCCCCATACAGCGCCCAGGGCTCAGCTCAACCTCAGCTGATTTCTGTCCCTTAAGCAACACGTTTCCCTCTCCACTGGGCACCTTTTGGCAACAGGAGCAAATGCTGCCAACCCAGAGCACCTGTGTCCCTCTCCCACTGCCACAGCTGGGGCGAATCTCCAGCCAGGCCGGAGGGACCCCCGGCTCCCCAGCACGGGGATGCAGGTGGAGGGGAACAGGGCAGGCGCAGCATGCAGCACCCCACGCTGCACGGTGACACCATGTCCTCCTGGGGACGAGAGAGGACTGGCAGCAAGGCCTGTCCTTCGTGGGAGACAGGCATGCCACCATCCATCCCAGTCCCCTCTGGAGGGGTGCTGGCTGATGGGGACAAGGCTGGACACAGGACACCCCATCTCCAACCTCCTGCCCTGGCCCAGGCCAGAGCAAAGTCACCTGCAGGGGGACAAGGAGTGTGCCCCAGGGGACGGAGGAGCATGGCCCAGACAAGGAGCAGCCACACAGGCCAAGGGGCAGCTCCTGCCTTGTCCTGCACCCCCCAACAGGTTGCCGCAGGGGCCAAAATCCCCGCCCCCCCCCCCCCCCCCGCGGCGGGGAGCCAGCGTGCTGCAGAGCAGCTGCAATCGATGCCGCCGACTTTGGTCCAAAGTGTCAGGTAGCTGCACGGGGAAGCAAAAGCTCAGGGAAGCGGGAAAAGCAGGGTGTGGGGGAAGCACCCCCCCAAACCACCAGCAGAACTGGGG
>NW_010543056.1:0-517 GCF_000687285.1 Phaethon lepturus
GAGGCGAGCGGCCGCCCCCGTGCCAGCATGGTGCACCCATGGCACTGCCTCCCCGAGCACCCTCAGGCGCAGCCCTGCGGCTCTCCCCTCTTCTGACCCATGAATCGACAATACTTGGGGCTTTTCCCCCTCGCCCTGGGCAGTGTATGCTCATCCAGCAAACAGACCCAGCTCTGACTGCAGTCTCACACAGGCTCAAGCTGCCAAACCCCAAAGACCCCAAAAAATCCACGCTTGGTCTCCTGATCTCCTGATCGATTCGTATCGCTCCTGTCCCACCACCCGTGCCCACCCCTCCAGCGCAAGGATGGAAAAGCAGGGCTGAAACGCGAGCGTCCCGCAGCCAGGAGGGGGTTTCCTGGGTGCTAGATGGGGATTTTCATAAAAACAAAAAGCCTAGGACCACCGGTTGCACGGGCAGAGCTGGCCTGACTCCGGCAGCTGGAGATTTTCCTGGGCGAAAGGAAAAGTGGGGCCTCCATCCAGCTGCAGAACAGCTGGGTGTGCTGCCCGTACC
>NW_010543056.1:997-3132 GCF_000687285.1 Phaethon lepturus
CAGGCAGGGCAAGGGCTGGGCTGCTCCGCGGCGCGGCTCCACCACCATTTCCTTGCATTTAAAGGCTTACGTCCCAAGCGGAGCTTCCCTTCCCGTGAGAGCAGCCGCGGCCCCGCGGCGCTGCAAAAGAGGCGAGGGAGGGGAAATTCCTCCCGGCCCAAAGCGTTTCATGGCTAAAGCAACCGGGAAAGTCAGCCCGTGGAAATGCAGGGGCTGGGGGAGCAGTGGGGGGGCAGACGGGGGTCCTGCTCCCCTCCTCATCCTCTTAATAGCCTCATCTTTTTCACAGGGAACTAGGGAAAGCGGGCAGCGCTGGGGAGCAGAGTGGTCCCCCCGCCCCGGACGAGCATCCCCTGCCGCCGCGGGAACGTGCATCCCCAAGCAGCCCCGCAGGCAAACCCAACAGCACCAGCGGGGCTAAGGAGCACCCTAATTAATGACAGCTCTAAAATTAATGAACTGGCTCCAGCATCCGCATCAACGTCTGCAATGATGGGCGAGGGCGCGAGGGAGGCAGCAGGATCCCATTTGCTTTTAAAATCACTGGTGAGCAGCAGAGCCGGGAAGCGGCCCAGGGTGGCACGACAGCAAACCTGGGGCAGGAATCCGTTAAAAGCACATTTTAATTTCCTCCTCTCCAACCCCAGCAAAGCGGACGTGGCCGTTGGAGGACGAGAGGATGGGGATGGGGAGGAAATGGGCTTTTAAAGCTGCCCTGTTTGCAGAAGGCACCCGCGCTCTGCTCCGGGCTGTTTTTCTTGGGGACTGATTGAAACTGTTCAAACATGCTCCGCAGAGCCAGCGGCGCGGTGAGCGGAGTCAGGGCCGGGAACGCCCGCCCCGGCGAGGTCCCGCTTCAGGTGTCTGCCTGTAAAGCCAAAAATCACAGCCGGGGGTCAGGGAAAGCTGCAGCCCCAGCACCGGAGCTGGGCGGGAGCAGGCTCGGGCGGTGCGGGAGCATGGGGTGAAGCCCCAGCAGCAGCTCAGCTCTGGGCTCGCTCCGGGACAGCGCTGCACTTGCATGGCAAACCCTGGGAGCTGCCTCCTCCCGGGAATGCCGCTCCTGCAATTTTTATTCACGAACTCCTGCAACGTCTGTCTTTTCAGGGCCGTGGAGCCGTCCCTTCCCCTTCCCCGTCGGAGGGGACAGCCCGAGGCCCTGCTCCATCCCTCCAGCGCCATTTCTCTCCCCCATCAGGAACTGGGAAGGGCTGGGGCTGAGGCAGCCCTTCCCCAAAGCCATCCCGGGCACTTCGGAGAGTGCTGGGATCAGCACAACCTCTTCGGCAGCTGCCACCCACGAGCTAGACCCCGAAGCTGGGAGGGTGCCGTGCCGGAGCAGCAGAGGCTGGAGGGCAGCGGAACAGCCCCAGGTGCTGCTGCTCAAGCAAAAGGCACCCGAGCCGGGGCAGGCACTGGTTCCCAGTGAGGCAGGCGGTACCGAGAACTGGGGTGAGGGCTGGCCGTGGCACCCGGCTCCCGGGAAGAGCCAGGGATTTGCAGCCAGCAGCATCCCTCTGGGCTCACGTTGACGCTTCCCCCTCCTGCCCAGGAAAATCTGACCAACACTGTTTTTCACCACCCAGGTTTTCCCACGGAGGGAAAGGACTATGTGAAGTTTTATATTCTGTCTGGAAAACTTCCCGCACGGCGAAGCGGCTCCTGCAGAGCCACAGGGCCAGCCCTGTGCCATGCGGTCTCAGCCCAGCAGTGCCGCGGGCGACCCAGCCCCTCCCCATGGGGCGAACCCCTGGACGATGCTCTGGGTGCTGTGCATCCCACCAAGAGCCCAGGCAAACATCTGCAGCAGATGTGGGGCTCTGCCCGGCCCCCCCAGCACAGCTCCCTTTTTCAGCCAGTCCAGCAGCCCCCGGGGAGCACCCCACTTCGGCAGGGCGAGGAGGTCCAGGGCACGGCACCCCACTGGGATCACGTTGCTCAGGGGAAACTGAGGCAGGGAGCGGGGGAGGATGCGCAAACCCCCCGGGGTGCGCCTGAGGTGTCCGGATCCGGCCCCAGAGAGACCACAAGCGGGAGCCGGCGGGGAGAGGGGTGCTGCAGGGAAGAGCCAGCTTAGAGGGTGAGCGCCTGGCCCGGCCCCGGGGTCTCGGCTCAGGCTGGGAGATTAAAGGCAG
>NW_010543056.1:3282-3622 GCF_000687285.1 Phaethon lepturus
TAAAGGCAGTGAGCCGGGCTGGTTTAACTGGGACCGTAACCCTCTGCTGCTGGTGACCTGTGAGGGCAGCACCTTTCCCAGGGACCTTCCCCTCCAGGATTAACGGGGGTTGCCAGAGCAAAGCCCAGACTTATTCCCAGCCCAGCAAGACCTGTGTCCTCGCTGACAGCAGTGGGGTGGCTTGGTCGTAGGCTTTGAAGGACCCTGAGGGAAACCCCCCCAGGATGCTGCCCCCGCACTGTGCCGCCTGCGGAGCCTCCCGGGAGCCAGCTTTGGGGAGAACCTGGCCTCTTAGTAAAGGGGAAGAGCTGGCTGCCGACCAGAGAGGAGTTTGCAGCTA
>NW_010543056.1:3665-3992 GCF_000687285.1 Phaethon lepturus
TGGCACCCCAACGCTCTTGCGAAGCAGCAAAACAGAAATATGTAGATGTAGATGTAGATGTAGATGTAGGTGTAGATGTAGGTGTAGATGTAGATGTATGTATTAGAAATGCAAAAGAAGATGCTGAAGCCAGCAGCCAGAGCCATGGTGCAGCCAGGACACGGGCTTTCACCCAGCTGCCCCACTGAGGGACCACAGAGCCCAATGAAGCTGCGATGGGTTAAATATTGCCTGACCCACTGCCGCAGGGGAGCACCGAGGAGAGGAAGGATGCTCCTGGGTGAGGTCTGGGGGAGCAGGATGCTCTCCCAGCCCAACTCCCTTGAG
>NW_010543056.1:4628-4960 GCF_000687285.1 Phaethon lepturus
GCCGTGGCCCGGGCTGCAGCCGGGGCGAATAAGCCGGCCGGCGGTGAGGATACTCTCACGGCTGGAGCTCAGGGCAGGCGTTTCGGGGGAGCCTTCTGTCGTGGGCGCAGCTTAGTGGGATTAGTGGGCGGACGGACGTGACTGCGAGGCAGTCACCTGGTGCTAATTAAAGACGGGATATGTTTAGGCACCCGTTTAACCCCTGCATTTCACATGTTTTTAGCTCCCAGGCTGCCAAGCTGGGGTGGCACATGGGGAAGGGCACGGCCGTGGGGCACGATGGATCCGTCCCTGGCCAGTGCTCCCCATCAGGGGCTGGAGGGACGGGGGCA
>NW_010543056.1:5017-5897 GCF_000687285.1 Phaethon lepturus
ATCAGCTGCAGAGGAGGAGGAAGAATTTTTTTTTCCCAGAAAGGCTGAAAAACAGGTTTCAGGGAGCAATAGGAGCACCCCTGCCCTGTCCCTGCCCTGGATCCATCCGCGAGCATCTGCCGTCACCCTGGGTTGAAAACGGCCGGTTTTGGCATCACCCAGCACAAAGCGCTGCTTGTGCAGGGCGGAGGCAGCTCCCCGTCCGCAGAGACCCGTCCCCCCGCGGTGGCACTGGCCTGGCAGCAATGCCACCAGTCCCCACCCTGTCCCTCGTTCTCCCGCTGCCCCTCAGTACAGCAGGAGCGTGTCCCCCGAACGTGGCGGAGGGCCCCAGGAAGCAGCAGCTACGACGGAGCCCAACACCCCCCAGCCCTTGTGCCCTCCGGGGCCAGCACAGCCAGTCAGTCCCATTCATTTCCCTCTTTGCTACATTCCCACAAGGACTCTGGGATTTGATTTTCTGAGGGTTTTTTGTGTTGGTTTGGTTTTTTTTTTCCTTTTCCAGCATGAATTATTGATCAGGTCGCTGCTAAGCTTTCGCCCCACGCCGCCAGGCTGCCGTGCTTCCCTGCTGGAGCGGGCTGGGATGGGGGAGTAAATCAAAATAGCAGAATAATTAATGACCCAGGGAGTTGAAACCCAGCTGCAAGCCGAGGTGCTCTGGCTGGCCCGGGGAGGCTGCACCCGGGAGTGCTTTTGCAGGAGGGTATTTTTGGGGAAGGCAGGCAAATATAAAATAAAGAGGTGATGGAGAGTGAGCATCTCCCTCCGAAGGGCTGCTGTGTGGCAGTCCTGCTGGTGCGATTCCCATCGGATCCCAGTCACGTCTCCCCAGGGTTGGCCCCGGATTAAGCTTGGGGAGCGGGCAGCTACCCAAAAC
>NW_010543056.1:5996-6849 GCF_000687285.1 Phaethon lepturus
CCCATGTCCCCGGGGCTCGTCATCAGCTCCAAGTCCAACGCTGCCATGAAAGGAATCTCATGAGGAGCATCTCATTCCGGGAATGGCCACGACGGAGCCGAGCAGCATCCAGGGGTGGCCCATCAGGTAAAGCCTCTCCCAGAGCAGCGAGGCTGGGCAGGTCGGACTACCGCTTAACAAATTTCAGCTGGAAAAAAACCCAATTTATTTATTTATTTAAATCCCTTGACTCCAGGAGCAGGTGCCCTGCGGAGAGCCCGAGGAGAGCGGCTGGGGCCGTGCGGAGCCGTGGGCTCCCATCACCTCGGCCACGGCTCGCCCCGGTCCCCTGCTGCCCATCGGAATTAGCCAGCCCGTTTGAGCGGGTTTACGATAATCATCAAATAACTGGATCATTGACAGCATGTCAGGCTGAGAAGACTGACTGAGTCCTCGTTTGCTGATTGCTAATTAGCTTAACATTCCTAATCCCTCATTAGCGACTATGAAGTAAGCTCTGAAATATGAGGTCAGCCCTAATCAGCATTTAAAATATAAAGCCCACTGGCAGATGATGGAGGTGGGAGAGAGGGGGTTGGCTGCGGGCCGGCCTCGAGGGCTTCTGCGGTTGGGAGGGACGAGGCTACGCAGGACAGAGCCAGATGTGAAGGGTTAAACCCCACGGGGCCACAGACATCTGCACATCACCCCAAACCTCAGCCCCCCCGCCTTGGTGCACATCCCCGCTCCACGCCGGACGGGGCAGAGGAGCGATGCCCCAGGAGAGCCCAGTTCTGCCAGTAAAGCCCCAGTTCGAAGCAGATGCCCTGAATTATATTTGTTGTGCACACAAAGGCATACGCTCCTCTCGCAC
>NW_010543056.1:6956-7233 GCF_000687285.1 Phaethon lepturus
TCAGGCAGCGGGCAAACAGCCTGGGCCAGCCCGGTCTCGCCTAAAGCCACGTGAAGCGGGAGCCGGAAGCTCGCAGGAGCATCAGGCAGTTCTCCGGGGTAGCACCAACCCTCCCAGCCCTGGGGATGGGCCCTGGCTCAGCCCAACCCTGACGGATGCTGCTGCAAAATCTCCCGTGGGGCGATGCTTTCCCCCCGGCAAGGGCAGCCCCCCACTCAGAAGGCAGCCCAGCCCTCCCACACCTCACCCCATTATTTTATTTTTTATTATTATTATT
>NW_010543057.1:0-2713 GCF_000687285.1 Phaethon lepturus
CTGTCCGTCTGCGTTGGGGCCCAGGCTGCTCCCCTCTCCTTCCCACCTCTCACCCGTGTTTTCTTGCGTCTCCCCCCGTGGCAAGGGGTTTGGGGTTCTGACCACTGCCACGGGGTCCCGCCTGCCCTTGCCCTTGCCCGAGCCCAGCAGGGCCACACGATGAAGGTGTGGGATCAGCCTTCAGCCCTGCAGAAGGCTGTTTTAAACCGCGGGGCATTGCTCCGGGACGAGGACGAGCCCCGGCAGTTGCTGCCAGCAGCGAAGGGACAGAGTGTGCCGCGTGCAAACACCTGAAGGGGGGCACATTGGGACGTTCCTGTCAGGAAATCCCTCCGCCGGCATCTCTGCTCCTGCTCCGACCTTCGCCAGCACCGCCAGCTGCAGAAGGGCTGAGTGCACCCCCAGGGGTGCTGCCCCTGCTCCCCACAGATCCCCCATCGCCCATTTCCAGCTACCAGCAGCTTTTATTTTGCACCAAAACGAACACCAGATGCAACAACAATCCCCGTTCTTGCTGGGGCAGGTTCCCGTGCCCGTGCGGAGGGGACAGCTGGCCTGTCCCCATACCCCTCACCAAGCAGCCAAGGCAGGAGCAGAGCGGTCTGATTCCACGCCCTAGCCAATGCATAACCACTGTCATGAGCTGGACAGGGCTCAGCAGGCCAGCACCGCCCTCGCAGAGGTGGGGGAGCAGCCGAGTACTGGCAGGATGAAGCTGTGCCCGGCTCGTGGAGCAGGTCGGCTCCATTCAGCCTCCTCCCGGAGAGGCCCACGCAGGGACACGGCCAAGAGAGGAGCACAGGGATGGTGCCCATGTGAGGGGAAGGATGGACCCCCCTGGCCCTGGGGGAGAGGGAGAATGCAGAGCTGGGAACCCCTTGCTCTAGCAGCGCAGGGTGCTACCAGGGGAGCCACGACGGGAGCAGGGAGCTAATGGCAGCCCAAGGGACCACGACCATGGGGAAGAACAGCGGCTGAGCACGTCGCGGGAGGTGCAGGCACCCAGCGCCCACCAGCAAAAGCCCGCTGGTCCCGAGCCCACATGGCTCACGGTTGTCACCTCTGCTTGCTGCTTTGCACCATCTGGGTATTTGCATCAATCCTGACCCAAGGAAGGTGCTGGTTTGGGGGTGGGAGCCCAAGCGGCACCAAGCAGGCAAGGCAAGAGGAGACGGATGGAGCAGCGAAGACGACGGGCACAGCGTGTGCGTTGGGCAGCTAAAACAACTGGGCAGCTCTGGGGGCTCCTGAGCATTTCCCCCCTCAGGGACAGCACAGAGGGAGCAATCCAGGTGCCAGGCCAAGCAGCAGTAGTGCCAGCAAAGCACAGACCTGCTGGGCACAGGGGCCGAGCCGGGGCTCGGCGTTAAGGCGATGGTAAGGCTTCCTTGCGTAGGCAGGGACCGCTCCGGGGCCGTGGTCCTCTCGAGCATCTCATGGTCCAGTCTCAGCTATGTCCAGGGTCTCCTTTAATCGGTGGCTGGGTCAGATCTCCTCTTCCCCCTTCCCACCATCAGGACCTGCCCTCGCCCCCGGCTGGGGCAGGGAAGGGGCGAGGGGGATGCGAGGGCTGTGGACGCAGCAAAGACAAAATAGCTCAGGGTCTCACGGGCCGGAGATGCTATTTAGAGATCTGCAGGGCTGTGACCACCGGCTTCATCTTGAAGTACTGTTTAAACCTTAGCTTTGCATATCTGCCGAGAGAGAGAGGGACAGACATGAGATGCTTCCGCCCCATGGCCTGGGAGGATCCCTCCAGCATAGAGGGATCACTTGGATCCTTTTGCTCCAGTCATTTAAGACTGAATTGTGCTGGGAGCAAATGCCCCCCAGCCCCAGCGGACTCACCTTAAGAAGTTAAAGTCTATGGTAGAGTATTTATCCTGGATCAGGCCCCAGCATGCCCAGAGGAAATGAGATGCCTGCAACAGGCAAAACAAGGATCAGAAACAGGCACGGAGCATCCCTGCCCGTGGGACGAGTCGCTCGCGCCTCTCCTGGCCACGTCCCAGAAGTCCCGCGGCTGTGATGACAGGACATGGGGTGGCAGCCAGCTGGGGCTGGCCCACACGTGTGTTTTTATAGGCTCCGGCGGCTGGTCCCAGCCCGGGCGAGGGATGCCAGCAGGAAGGATGCTGAACAGCCGCACAACTCGCTCAGGGTACCAGCCTCTGCGTTTGCAGCCGAGATGTCCCTCCTGGCAGTTCCAGCCAGGAAACCAGCTGAGATTTTGCCCTAAATTTCCAGAAAATGGGCTCTGTCTGTCCATGGCATTTACCAAAGAGGATTTCCTTGTGCTTGGCTGTACCCGGGGTCCGCCTGCCCTTTCTGAAGGCATGCCCAAGGTTGCAGCCATCAGAGACACGCTGTCCCTTGGCTCTTGTCGGTGGGATGGCGGGCAGCCAGCGCCGTTTTTGACCTTGCCCGAGGGCTCAGTGCCGCCGAGGTGCAGCCAGGCTCTTTGGGGCAGCCTCCTGCCCCAGGTGCTCCCAAACCCCCAGCCTGGTACCTGCACCCCTGAGATCACCAACCGAGCTGCAGCACGAAGCCCCGGCTCACCCGAGAGCAGAGGAAAACCCATCCCATGGGCAGCCCTCGAGGGAGGCTGGCTCTTTCCCACCTCCACCACTCACCAAAGAAAACTTGTTCACTTGCACGTAGAGAGCCTCCAGCTCCTCCTCGGACACGGCCGCCCCGGTGCCTCCTTGGCTCC
>NW_010543057.1:3035-3360 GCF_000687285.1 Phaethon lepturus
GGTAATCCACCTCCTTCACGCCTGCGAGGGGAGCCGGGGTCAGCGATGGGGGCGAAAGGGGGGGCTTCTCCCGGGCAAAGCGACAGCACCACGGGGCTCTCCCCGTGCCTGGCGGGGTGAGCGAAACCCCTGCAGCTCCATGGTGCGCACGAGCCGGGGATCAACTGCTGATTTGAGTCACGCATCCAGCCCTTGCACGGTTAAGAGCTGGGCTCGTGCGGGCGTTGCACCCCAGCAGCACCCCGGCTGCTCACCGCCGGCAGCACGGCACCCAGCGCCAGCAGAGACCCTCCCTCGCACGTCGCTCTAACCCCCGGCAGCACGA
>NW_010543057.1:3456-5941 GCF_000687285.1 Phaethon lepturus
AGGGAGGAGCCCGACTCACCCGCAAACTCATTAAAGTGGTTTCCAATGTCGAAAGCCTGGTAGTTGTAGCCGGTGTACTCGTAGTCTATGAAGCGAACGTGCTCTGCGGAGGCAAAGACAAGGGTGGTGAGAGAGGCTGGAGATGGAGACGCCAGCCCCTGGGGAGGGGGGCGGGGGACAGAACCCCCCCCACGGCAAGGAGGTGGGCGAGGGACAGACCCCTCCGCCGGGCATGCGAAGCTGCTGCCACGAACCTCGTGTCCCATCGTAGATGATGTTCTTGCAGAGCAGGTCGTTGTGGCAAAGCACGATGGGGGACCCCAGCTGGGAGAGCGTTTCCTTCATCCAGGCCAGCTCGTGTTCAAGCATCTCCAGGCTGGGCACGTCCTGCTGGAAGCTGCGGAAGGGGACGGGGTGGAATCACTTCTGCTCACCAGGAACCTCCCTCGGGGGCAGAGGAGCAGCGTTGCCACTTGCTTGCCTCCGCATTTTGTAAATGAACTCATCAGTGACACAAAGCGAGGGCTAACGAGGCCATTTTTGATGAGGAGGCCAGGCTCGGCTTGGACATCCTCCGGCGTGCTGCGTGGTACCCAGGGCACCTGGCAGATGCCACGGTGCAACCTCAGCCCTTCCCTTCTCCCCACTAACACCCGCATCCATCCCCCAAATTCACCCAACCAGCCACCAAGCTCCCCAGCGCTCACTCCCAAAGCACCCAACTAGTCCCCAGGCAACGGGAAGTTTTTGGACTCTTCCAGGGCACGTACCCTCCCAGTAACCTCAGAAGTTTCAATTCCAAGAAGAGAGCCAGTTAATAATTACCTAATTGGCTGCATTGAAGGGGCAGGCTTGGGTAAAGTCTGCCTGCAGCGGGGCGAGGGCTGAGAAAAGCCCTGCGTCCTGCCACTGCTGCTCAGGGAACAGGTTAATTATTCGCTTGCCTTCGGATTCATTCACCTCCGCCACCTCTTGGGGCTGCTCACATCCTTCCCAAACACGCCGGCACCCACCTGGCGTGAACCCAGGCTCCCAGAAATGGGATGAACTGGTTTGAAGTGGGAACTGGCTGCTTTAATCTAGCATCCCTTCCAACATCAGCTCAACATTGCTGCTCAGATCCCCACCATAAGAAGGGCTTGAGCTTCAGCTTATTCTAGGGAGAGCTTAAACACAGGCTAGATTTGCAGGGAGGAGGATTATTACCGCAGGTGGGAGTCTCTGGCTCGGGCCGGATCCTGCCTGGGTGCTGTACAGACACCACCCAGAGCTGTCTCTGCTCTAACACAGCACAAGTCAGCCCCAGACTGGCAGGAGGAAGGGTGCTGAAGGGTGCACGGAGATGCCTCCACCCCACCTGCTCTTGGGGGCTTGGGTTTGCTCGCACAGGGAGTGTGATCCAGAAATGGCCACATCCAGCCCCGACACCGTCCCCAGCCCCACTCACCAACCCCAGACCCCTGCAGAGGTTTTACCTGGGAACCGGGGCACTTCCCCCCGGTCCCACACGGGGAAGACTTAGAGATGGGTGGGCAGCGGATGCCCAAGCCAGAGCCTGGCTCTTTGGGATCCCTCTGCCTTTACCTGGGGTTGGATACCTTTGGGCTGAGATCCGTCTTCACGAGGGTGAGGTATTTGTGCAGCTTCTGCCAGAGGATGGGCTTGGGGAGGCTCCCGTTGGCGTGGATGGCATGTACCCGGGCCATCTCCTGCGCCACCAGCCTGGAAGGAAACGGATGCGCGGGTGAGAGGTGGGCACGCAGCAGCGGCCCCGAGAGGAGGGGGGGTTCCCCGAAAGCCATGTTTAAAAATGCAGAGTCAGCACAGCTGAAACTCGCCTCCACTTCAGCTGCAAGCCTCTGAAGCGTTTCAAGACCCTGCCTGGGTCAAAAGCAGCGTTCACCTTCCCAGATAAAAGCCACGGTTCTTATGCAGGGCTCTTTATTCACCAAAAGCCGACGCTTTAAAAACATGGTGATAAACCTGGCTGCAGTTTTGCCCGTTTATGCCCCAGCATCAGGTTTGTGCACAGCAGCGATGCCCGAGCACTGGTCTGGAGCAAAGGCGGCGAAGGGGAGAGCTGGAAACACGGAGCAAAGCCCTGATGCCCAGAAAAGCACCAGTTCCCCCATCCCGTGGCTTCACCCCAGACCCACACACCCGAGGACGCGGGGGTCCTGCACACCTGAAGATGTGGGGGTCCCGCACGTGGTCGGGCCCCAGTGCAATGCCGGGCAGGAACTGGTAGCAGAGCCCGTTCTGGAAGGCGCAGTAGAGGTCGGGGGCGCAGCCGTGGGCACGCAGCACCTGGAAGCTCCTCAGCTCCGTCTCCCGGTCCACGAACAGCTCCGTCTTCCTGCCATAGACGCGGACCAGCACCGCGTCCGCCATGCCCTCATCCGTGTAGCAGGCCACGAGCTTGTTGGTGATGCCGTCGGTGAAGAGCTGGAGGGGGAGAGGGGTGGCACAGCCGATGTCTGTGCAT
>NW_010543058.1:0-500 GCF_000687285.1 Phaethon lepturus
GGGTAGGCTCGCCTTCTGCGCCCCACCCCACCAAAAGCCTTCCTCCCCAGACCTTCCTCCTCCTCCCAACATCACCGTGACGCCGGAGAAGACGGAGTACCTCATCGGAGACACGGTCTCCCTCCGCTGCGCGGCTCCATGGTCGGAGGAGAAGATCCACGGTTTCCAGTTTTCGGGGACAAGCGGGTGGGCCGTGGACGTCAGGACGGCGAGGAAGACCTACGTCTACCGCTTCAACATCACGGGGCCGAAGGACGGGGGGTCGCACGCTTGCACGTACACCGTCGTCAACCAGCTGCGCCGACCCGTCCGCTCCCAGGAGAGCAAACCCATCGTCATCAGCGTTAAAGGTGGGTGAGACGGCGCCCGGTTTGTCTCCTCCCCCCCGGACTTCTCCGTCCCGCCGTCCTCCATCTCCAGATACTTTCCCTCCAGCCCCCAAACCCACGGTTTTCTCCTTAAATTCGAACCTCCCAGAGGCAGATTCGCCACCTCGACCC
>NW_010543058.1:564-949 GCF_000687285.1 Phaethon lepturus
GGGCGCGCCCCGCCCCCCCCGCCCCCCCGCCGAGCCCCACGGGGACGGGGTTGGGTTGGAGAAAGAGCGGGCACCCCCCTGCCCCCCGAAAAAGGGGCTATTTTGTGGTTTGGGGGTTGTTTGGGTTTTTTTTACTTCCACCTTCAGATCATCCACTTCAACCCACCTTGGCCTTGGAGTCTCCCAGCGGCGTGGCGATCGAAGGCCAAGCCCTCGTCTTCCTCTGCGCGGCCCCGCCGGGGGACGCGGAGCGGAGGTTTCGCTTCTACAAGGAGAAGGTGGAGGTCGGCGGCGGCGGCGAGGTGACCTCGGGGGACGCCCAAGCCCAGCTGCGGGTGGCGGAGAGCCACCGGAACCACACGGGCAACTTCACCTGCGGCTACGA
>NW_010543059.1:0-210 GCF_000687285.1 Phaethon lepturus
GAGGCGGCGGCGATTCTCTGATGTCTAATAAGGGCTTGAGCACCCACTGTCCCCCAGCACCCTGGCCCCAAACCCAGTCTCTCCCGGGGCTACGGAGCATGTCAGACTGGGAAACTCGGTGCCTCTGATCCCAGGCACTTCCCAGCCAGAGCCCGGAGGCAGCTGGAGCCTCTGCCATGGCCCAGGTCTCCCTGGGGACCACGGCGGGTC
>NW_010543059.1:273-730 GCF_000687285.1 Phaethon lepturus
GTGGTGCCGCCCTTTCGCTGCCGTCACTGGCTGCCTCGAGCCGGGCAGAGACGCCGGTCCCTGCACGTGCCACCGCCGGGCCCGGGCCACACTGTCCCCTCCCGACCCCCAGGGCTGTGTCAGGAGCAACCGAGTTGCGAGCAGAGCAAAGCATCTCCCACAGCCCTGGGGCTTCCCTGGGGGTCCCCGGGGCAGCGGGCTGGGACAAGGGTGCCCGTCCCCTCCACCCGGGATGCTGCGGTACCAGGGGGTCGCAGCGAGGGCCCCAATCCCGCAGCGCGCTCTCCTGGTGACATGGAGACATCCCAAAGGGACACGAGTCTGGGAGCGGGGTGGGCCACGTCTGTGACCCCCAGCTGAGCGGGACATTTTACTCCAAGCCACCCCAGGGGCTGGGGAAGGGGACAGAGAGGGCTGTGGGTTTGTGTGTGCAATCCCTGCGTGTGCAACCCCTGCG
>NW_010543060.1:0-1022 GCF_000687285.1 Phaethon lepturus
GGTGTCACTGGGGGTCTGGGGGAACCCCAGGGGTGTCACTGGGGTGTCACCGGGTGTCACTGGGGTGTTGCTCGGTGTCACTGGGGGTCTAGGGGGATCCCAGGGGTGTCACTGGGGTGTCACTGGGTGTCACTGGGGGTCTGGGGGGATCCCAGGGGTGTCACAGGGGGGTCACTGGGTGTCACTGGGGGTCTGGGGGGATCCCAGGGGTGTCACAGGGGGGTCACTGGGTGTCACTGGGGGTCTGGGGGGATCCCAGGGGTGTCACAGGGGGGTCACTGGGTGTCACTGGGGGTCTGGGGGGATCCCAGGGGTGTCACAGGGGGGTCACTGGGTGTCACTGGGGGTCTGGGGGGATCCCAGGGGTGTCACAGGGGGGTCACTGGGTGTCACTGGGGGTCTGGGGGGATCCCAGGGGTGTCACAGGGGGGTCACTGGGTGTCACTGGGGGTCTGGGGGGATCCCAGGGGTGTCACAGGGGGGTCACTGGGTGTCACTGGGGGTCTGGGGGGATCCCAGGGGTGTCACAGGGGGGTCACTGGGTGTCACTGGGGGTCTGGGGGGGACCCCAGGGGTGTCACCGGGTGTCAGGGCACATGAGGGACACACACACACAGAGCATGTCACCAAGATCGGGGATGACATCACCAGGGCCGTGGGGTGACGTCACCAGGGCCGCGGGGTGACATCACCGGGGTCGGGGCGTGTGTGACGTCACCAGGGTTGGGGTGTGTGATGTCACTGGGGTGGGGGTGTGACGTCACCGGGGCCGGCAGGGGCGGAGCTGAGCCTGGGCCCGGCGGCGTGGGGCGACAGCGGCGTCTACGTCTGCACCGTCACCTCCACCCAGGACCTGGAGGGCAACAACGAGGCCGTGGCTGAACTGGTCGTACTGGGTGAGGCACTGGGAGGGGTGGGGGGGCACTGGGAGGCACTGGGAACGCCACAAGGGGCGCTGGGAGGGCACTGGGAGGGACTGGGAGGCCGTAGGAAGTCACTGGGAGGGACTGGGAGAGCAGTGG
>NW_010543061.1:0-630 GCF_000687285.1 Phaethon lepturus
GTCGCGGACAAAGCTCTCCCATTCCTCGTGAAGTCTGGCAGAAGGGGAATGGGGGCTCCAGCTCCCTTCTGCAAGAGACTCCAGAGCCGAGCCCGGGACCCCTCCCAGCCCCAGGCAGGCACCCGGGGGGCTCTGGGCCCCCAGCACCACGTACTTCAGCACCTTGCTGCCGAAGCTCTCCATGTTGCGGGGGTTGCCGAACTGGTGCTTCCGGTGATAGGGGCTGAACCAGCCCTTGATGGCGCTGGGGAGGCATGAGGGGAGTGGGGGGCACGGGGGCCACACGGGGATGGGGAGCTGCACGCCAGGCAGGTCCCCATCCCTGCAAAAACTCCTGTGCTCCGGCCCCGTGGCCATGCCCGGCCAACCCCGCTGCCCGTTACCTCTCCTCCTCCAGGGCTTTAAGGATGCTCTCCTTCAGGTGGCCATTCACCTGCTCGACCATGTGGTAGATCTCCGCGCCGGGGAACGTTCCCCTGCCCTCGCTGGGGAAAGGGACGAGGAGGTGAGAGCCCCAGCCACACTGGGGCTTTGGACTGGGTGAACCCCAGCACCCTGCCCGGCTGGAGGGCACCTGCCCTCACCCCAGGCAGGTCAGAGACTGGGGCACTTGGGTCACCCACCCCCCCC
>NW_010543061.1:695-951 GCF_000687285.1 Phaethon lepturus
GGGGCTGCCCCGCGCCATGGCCGGGCTGTGCCACACACCATGTGCTCTGCTCCAGCTGCATGCTCTGGAAGCCCAGCACGTCCAGGACCTTCCTCTTCGTCTCTTCCATGAAGCCCCCTGGGGAGGGCGAGGAGAGGGGTAGAGGGGCCCAGGCCACCCACCGTCAGGCATTTGCCCCTGGCGTCACTGTGCCCCCAAAACTGGGGGAGCTGAAGGTCTCCTTCCCCTGCCTCCCACCCTGTATCCTTCAGTATCC
>NW_010543062.1:0-428 GCF_000687285.1 Phaethon lepturus
CTCCGGCTCGGCGCCCTCCGCCAGCCCCGCACCCCGCACCGCCCGGACCCCCCTTTCTGCGGCACGCGGGGGTCGGGCGTCGTGCAGGAGCAGGCAGAAGTCGGGGTGGGTTTTGCTTCGAACCGTTTCCCTTTCCCCGCAGAACTGCGGTGTTCCGGGGCCTGGCTCCGCTCGTGGCTACCACAAACGAAGGCTGCGGGAGGCCCCCGGATTCCCACGAGGATTGCCACTACTCTGCGTGTAGCCTGGGGTGGATGAGCCCTTTCCATGCCTGTTGGTCCAACTAGCTACCTCCACACCTCAGCAGACGCGAGGCACATCCCAGATACTCGCCGAAGCTTTCTGCCCAGCTTCCCAGCTTGTCCCCCCACCCCGGGGAACACCTTCACGCTGCCCACCCCTGCCTGCGGCTTTCTCCGTCCCCCCCC
>NW_010543062.1:459-8995 GCF_000687285.1 Phaethon lepturus
CCAGTCCCTGCGCAGCCATGCGCTCATTTGCAGCCGCCCGAGAAGACCCCAGAGGCAAAAGGTACCTCGCTTTTTATACGTGTTGGTAGTTCTCCTAAAGTCATTCACAGCAAGCCTTCAAAGACCAACGTCGTACATCGCATATCACATACGCAACGGTGGCATCCATGAGACAAATTGGAAGGAATCTTCAGGGATCAATAAATTCTAAGATCATCATGATTTGACCTTGGGCTAAAAGGCTTCAACCAGTAACCTCGTAACGCTCGCTGCTCTACAGCCTTTCCCTCGGAATGACATCCAGCAGTGTTGACTTAAAGACATCAGTAATGAAGAGTCCACCACGCCTCTTAATAAATCATTTCAATCATTAGTTTGCTAAGAGGTGTATCTTACATTCAGTAACAATTTGTCTTATTCCAGCTTCCATCCACTGGTCCTCATCGTGCCTGTATCAGCTTAAGGGTACATAGTACCAGTGACCTTCTCCCATGCACCTGGGCTAAGATTAATCACTGCATTTTGCTTTTATGAAATAATTAGACCGACTTTCCCTCACCTCAGGAGTCATTCTTGAAGGCCTTTCCAAGGCATGTCTCCTTTTCCCTCTTTATGTGGAGTTGGCCCTTCTGACTCTGCAACCTGGCAGCACGGGGCCACCAGCACCAACCTCAGCAGCTCCCTCGGCACTAGCCGCTTCCAAGGGCCGGGCAGGTCGGGAGAACTAATCCCTGTAGGCAAACCAGCCAGTTTGTTGTCCTCGTGGGGCTGCCGCTTTATGGAATACTCTAACACCGTGTTTTGGATTCATTCTGCCTAAAAGCATGACCTACTTCTTTGCTCCTGTGTATCTGATCTTGCATTAGGATAAATCAAGCTATATGTGCTTTATTTGTACAAGTGACCTGTCCAGCAGTTTCTTTGTCACCTGCAAGCTTATCAGTAATGTATTTTCCTCCAGAAAATTGATTATCATGCCACCAAGGGCAGATCTTCCTAGGATGCCAACAGGAATAAGTGCCATATTGATTTTGTATAATGTTATTTTTAATCAGAATTTCATATGCTAACTGATGTTTCACCATTCTCAACCTGGTCTGCAATAGATACCAAGTTTGTCAAAATCTGTTTCACAGGAAATCATTCTTCACTGCTTGTATCCTGTATCATTCTGTGATTTTCTCCAGTACTTGGCTACCACGACTACAGCTACTTGGATCACTTTGGTTATCATTTTACAATATTGGCACTATATTAACACACGCACTCACACTGTCTCTGGAGTGTCATCAGCTTTCTAAGCTTTTTTTTTTTTAAAGCATTTTCCCAGTTTTTGAGATCTCCGTCTCTCTGAAAGAAAGCCAGAGTCCAAGTTATGTGGAACAACAGAATTAATACCTTGAATATTACTAGCAACTGCTTGACATCCCTCTCTGTTACTGATGCTGCAGCAGACATCCCTGTGTTGTTTTAAGAACTAGAGGCACCTCCTCGCTTCTTTCCAAGCACAGGCCAGAAAGAGTTGTTGCGCAGCTCCCTTCAGCGTGACGCTCGAGGCTTGCCCTGGCGTGGGAGGCAGAGCCCAGCTGCCGGCGGTGCCCGCGCAGTGCACTGGGAGGTCAGACGCTGGGGAGGCAGGTCAAAGAAACGCCCCTCGTCAGTGCTACGTCATGGAGCTAACGCTTACCATGAAGTGCAAAAGCAGTTCCAAAAGCGGGCCCAGGAAACCAAGATTTAACCCTATTTGTCCAGAAACCTAAGGCAGACATTTCAGAGGTAGCCTCTGATGATGCCTTCCTCATTTTTGGGGTGCTTGGCAGGAGATCCTTTCTATGCATCATTCTGCCTGTAACGTGCGCCTGGGGTGACAGCTATCTGTATGCCCATTTCTGGTTTGAAGGTGACCACCTCTGGTCAAATGAATCCTAGCTCCTGTGTCTGAACTGCAAAAGTCTGGAGTATTGCTGGATATCATTTAAACCAAGCAAAGCTGCACTTCAAATTACAGTGTTTAATCGTGGCACTTCTGACCTTAATCTTTTTGGCACTGCATTCCCTGTCAGTAAAACAGGGGTGCTCTTCCTTCACGGTCATGCTGTGAAGACAGAATAATAAATATCTGGGAAGCGCTAAGGCACTGTAACATTCAAGTTCCATTAAAAAAAAGATAAGAAAATAACCCTTATTTTTCAGGGTAGGGATTTACTATGGGGAAGTAAATAAGGCCATATATTGAACAATGAGGATTAGGCAAAGTAAGCCTCTCAAAATCCTTCCTGTATACTCAGTGAGGCATGAAAAAGACAGTTTCCACATCTTTTGTTGAAAAACAGGGAACATAATGCAAGAAAATCCTGTAATTAAAGACAATAGTGTAATAGATGCACTGAAGCTAAATTTAGATTTAACAAAGAACTTCATTTCTGATGCTTTTAAATATTTCATTTGCAATCCTATCAAAAACTTTCATGTTGTACACATGTAAGTTTTCAACATGATGGATACATGTATTTTGTAAACCCTGCTTCTTTCCCATTCTCAGCATTGAGAAATTTTTTCCTTCACATAGGTACTATCCTTTGATTACGAGTAACAGATGCCCATGTAACAGCGCATTTTAAATAAAAGGAGGCCTAAAGGAGAATTGCACCAAACTGCTTATTAAAGATTGTGTCAGACACAGCCACCTGCCCAGCTGCCTTTTTTTTTTTTTCCTTAGAATTCCCCAGAATGTTTTGCTACCATGAAATCAGTAAAGTGCATCCCCTAGGATGAAAGCCTCTGAAGTAGCACACATCCTTTATCTGTTAGGCAAAAAGGCTTTATATTCTTATTTGGTGGTCTACACCAGACACCCTCTGCATCTGTTTATTCCTTGTTGGCTAAAACATCAGTTCACAAGAATTGTAAATCCTGTTCTCTTTGCTCAAAAACCAAATGTTGCTTTCTTCCCAGCATGTTACCCAGTTACTTCAGCATTTCAATCATGTGAATCCTTCAACTATACTTCAGTAAAAACAGTTATGTCAAATATCTTCCTGCTAACGATAATTTCCAATTTCTCTCAGTTATTACTAAGTCTTCTCACAGTGTATATTCGTTGTAATTGCTCATCACAGAGTACCTAATTCACGAATTTCAGGTCTAAGTATCTGCACTGCTGTGATGGCCTTGACCACTTTTTCTTCATCTGCAAGTTAAATAGCTTCAGAGCATGGATAAGTTCAAGAAACCCAGAAAAGTTTTTTTCCCTTACCACCAAGAAAAAAATTGCATCTGCTGTAAGTCCTCTCCCACTCTGGGAGATGGTCAGATGCTACACGAAACATGTCACACTACCTGTCAGGCCAGCGACTCACTTCCTGCATCTTCTGTCTTCTTTCTTCTTGCTTTTGGAGTTAGGAGAATTCACTGAGAAGGTCCTGCCCTGTTTTTGTCTCTAACCCCCTTCGGAAATCCTGGAAGCCTCTGAAAGTATGTCATCTACAGCCACGTCATTCCTGCCGGTGCTGACTAGGGCTGGTCTAAACGGGCTTTGTCTATTCATATAAATGTCAGTGAGTAATGGATTGAAAAAAAGATTGAAAACTGTTGATCTAGGCATAGTAATTTTAGGACCGCATATACATACATAATTCTTTTCCTCTGTAAATGGGAAGTGGAAGAATACTGTGACGCTGTAATTCAAACCCAACTATTGCTGTTGCAATCAACTGCTAGCACCCCAACAGAGCGGGGTGGGGGGGAACTCCGCTATCTCTCTCTTCCCTCCCTCCCAAGGACTGTCCCACCTACCTCAGTTAACTTGCTAGCGTAGTCGAAACTTGTCTTTGTTACGAACCTACACAGCATTCTCAAACACTGCCAAAATACCCGCAGTTGCAAGTGTATAGACAACAGCGGCACAATCCTAACCCTCTAGTCTCTCTAGACATCTTGATTGCTATGTCTTTATATCAGGGTATCAGAACGAGCTCAACTTCAAATTAATCTCCCAATCTAAAGGCTTTAAGAGAGCCAAATGAAACTAAAGGAACATCAGATTTTGAACTATCCCCCCAGCAGTATCACTGTGTAACTGCCCGTGTTTTCATACATAGGGAGTAGGGGCATAATCCCACCAGTCCTGGTCTTACCAAACAACATGAATTTCCCCTTCCAGTAAATCTTATCACTTCCTATAAATACAACAAAAATTGAACACAGTTTTGAGTCCTTGTTTCAGCAGAGCTAGCAAGAAATACTGCTTCCAATTCACGTTGACCGATGCGTATACAATGATGACTGTTGTTCCTGGGTGTTTGTGCAAGCTCTAACAATCCTCCATCATAACGCTTTGGTCAAGACTGCACATACAGAGGCTTTAGTGGTTTATTTCTTAGAAGGAAGGTTCACATACTGTCTTCTGTTGAAGTGAAAATCCAGTAAGTTCTAGCCCACGTTGAAGACCCACAATGTTTAATTGAAAGAAGAACAGTGGAAGAGTAGGAAGAAAAAAAACCCCAGCAAAATAGTTACCTGAGGAGTTCAAAGAAATATGATTAAGAATTAGGCATGGGACTGCAATCTGGATAGCAAATTAATTATTTTCTATAAAGGAATACAAAGACAAAGAAATTATCATTTTTTTACATTACTTTTTTTTTAATTTAAAAAAAAATCAGCAAATTCAATCAGTACTTATAACACCAAATTCTTATTTTGGGGGTAATACTATCAGGTAATTTACTAAAGGCTAAAGACTCCTTGCATATTACTATTCCCCTCACAAGGTGTATTCAGCACAACATATGGAAAACTGAGAAAATATTTTGCACAGTTTAGTTTTGTGAAATATTTCTCCTGGCTTAATCTTTTGTGCCTCAACCATGCCAAATATGCCCGTACCTAGGGACATCCAAGGAATATCAGGCAAGGGGAACAGAAGGAACCTGGGAGAACACAGAATCACACAGATCCAGTATAATGCCTAAAAAAGGGCAGTAAACATGGGAGGGGCTGTATTCACAGCTAGGCAATGAGGAAGAAATAAAATCCATTTGGAAGACAGATTTCTTCATCTGTATCCTAGAATTTTATGCAGAGTACTGTGCGCTGGGACGATACCTTCTTAGGACAATTTGTTCAGTCGATCTCTCTATATTTAAAAAATGTCCTTCCTTCTTGTGAGCAGAATGATGGTACAAAATGGAAGAAGGACCCTTGAGATTTCCCAGTTTGCACTGCCAGTATCCCATTATTTTAATCTAAGGTTATCAATAAGCTTCAGCTGCAAATTTTGGTTTTATAAGCGCTTCACATGGTTAGTGGGAAAGGCAAAAAGAAACATGAGGCTGTAAGTATATAAGGAAGATGAATACAATTCCAGTGACTTGAGAAGAAGCTAAGGATATCAAGGAGAAAAAATGATAAGAAGATGGACTAAAAGGCCAACACTTTTGTCTTCCCCCCCAGGGAAGCAAGCTGGTGGCATTGCTACGATCAGTGTCTGCTTTTCAACTTAAGTGTGTTTGCCTAGCAAATATTCAACCCAGGCTAGCAGGTTTGCTAGTACATGAGAAAATAGCTCAGCTGCATGTAACTGGAAGCCCCAAATATCAATACTTCCCTCTAAACAAGTGTAGAGTGGGAAGATGTACGGAAAATAATTTCCAGTTGATAAATTTCACTTGCATACCACCACCTGGTGATGAAATCTTGAAGTCCCAAAACTAAGAAAACCTCATTGACCGTGGAGGTCAATGAAAGTTTTGTCTACAATTGCACTAGCTGAGCTCTCATTAACTTACTAACTTAATTCAATCAACAGTCAAGAAGGCAAAGCAGAAATGAACAGAAAAAACCTTGCTGTGTTCCTGGAGCTCTGACAGTTCTCTCATGCAGCCACCCGGTTTTGATTTGTGGCTCCACAAAGTGCACACCACTGCTGCTAGGAGGTGAACAGAAGCATTACTGAGTTCAGGAAAGGGAGCTTGGGAGACCATAAAATAGTCTTCTCCCAAGTGCTACAGAGAACAGAGCCTAAGAAATCAGTGAAATAACTAAAAGAAAGCCAGTAACCATAAGAAAAAAAAAAAATCCCATAGTTGTAAAGACAGTTCCCACTCTACTGAATCACAAAATATTTTATTAATTCTAACATCAATTTCATCAGTCCGGCCCACAGAGACAAAACTGTAAAGGTGCTCACAAAAACATTCCATCTACATGGGTTTAGAAGGACCTTGGAAGGACCTACATATGCATCTCCTACAGGCAGAAACCCTCTCCCCACACCCTAACCATATAAATAGATATGCCAAAAGGACATGAGCTTATGAGGACTCAAACAAACGGCTGTACATTTTTTTTATAGAAAACATGAACAAAGGCAAATAATGGTAGAAATCCAAAACTAAATGAAACAGATGCTAAGACTTCTGGGGGAAAGAGGTTGAAATCTTCATGCTTCTACAGAGAAGCATATCTCCAGCGGACACAGAAAGAAACTTTCCTTATGAGCTGAAACCCTTTTAATCAACATTGTGATCATGATGGTCAGTGACCAAATACATTGCTATACACACTACTTGTCTGACTGGGTAAGGCAGATCCCACACACCACAGCAGAAAACATCTCGTACCGGTGCAGATTAAACCCCATGTTTTCAATACAACTACATGTGCTGACACGAACAACTTATCAGAACAGGAGTTCCCAGACAAAATGCAAGTTATGTTGGAAAGACAATTCTTTTTGTATTAATATCTGCATATCATATCAATTAGTTGCAAACCCATTTTTGTTTATACAATCATTTTTATATGACCCATATAAACATTTACAATTTAATGAAAGATATAACTTCTTAGAATCATTTTCTCTAAATGTAATTTTGCAATTTGTCAAAAGAATTATTGCTAGGTCTGATCTTGCAAGTTGAAAATCCACATAATATTAAAGTTGTGCAGTCTGGGAAACAGCTGCATAGCTAGATCCATGTGAATCTAAATAGCTTTTCCCAGAGCATCACCTTTAAATATTGTTGCCTTATTTCTTGAAGAAAGATGAGAAAAATCCCCATTTTACTCCAAAACCAGACTTACGCATGATTAGAAACTCATCAAGTGCCACGAGCATCTAAAATTGTTCCAATGTTTAATGTATAGTATTGACAAACATGTGCAATCTGTATGCATCTAGATTGTTACTCGTGCAAAAAGATGCAGACCTACTCTGCCTTCCTGTGCAAATCCACACTGTCTTCAGTGAGGGGTTTGTGGTAGTCACTTAGGGCAGAAACTGGCCTACATTTACCTTCTTGGTATTTAAGAGATAAGAACAATTAACAACTACTACCTGTTAAAAGGCCTAACTGCAGAATGTTTTAGTAGAAAAATAAACATTTTAAGTTATTGGCAGATAACATTAGTGCAATTATTTTGACTGCCTTACTTTCACACAGTAGATGATTAAAAAAATATATTGTCACTTGTGAAAAGAACCTAAGACACTTCAGAAGCAGCTATGTAGCTGCCAAATAAAGAGAAACGAGGAGCAAATTCTGTGGCATGATACAACCACAGCACTTAATTTATGTAGCTCCCAATGTTTAGTGCCTTTTAATGCTCCAGAAAACAAAATCCAAGTCTTGTAAACTAATTAGAGTTCTTTCCATACAAAAATATATCACTTATGTGATTTTCAAAAGGCCGGCTAACTCTTGACTAGAAAGAGAACATTTTCATCTTCAGCTATATCCTAGATGAAATCTGGATCAACTTCTTTCTTTGAAGAACCATTTTTGGTAGTCCGAGCTGGTACACGGTCGCAATAACGGTGCTGGGTTACCATTGTAAGCGTTTGACTCGGCTTGTACGCATTTCTGGGTGTGTAGATGAAACAAAGTACCGTCCTACAAAAGACAGAAATAATTTTTACTTTTCAGATCTTAAAAATTACAGGCATATCACTGTGTTTTAAAAGTAACAGAAGGCACTGGTAACAAATAAATATCACATATATCCTTCTCATGGGGCCATGCAGTGAAGCCAAAATGCCTAACTTGAGGATTTCTGAAGCTTTATCAAAAGACCCTGCTTCTAAACTTACATTAATATTGCTTTAGTGATTTGTGCCTGTAAATGACGTGCTAACTCCATTTACTTTCACTGCCTTTTGTTACTGCACCAAAATATGGGCAGAGAAAAACCAAAGCCAAGTACAGGCATTAGCCAAATTCACCAACTTATTGCACATCTTGCAAGTAAAGTTTACATGTTGTTAGTTAAGTGTAGAATTTTGCATCTATTTTCAGCAAAAAAAAATTCCCCTTTCTTCACAGGGTATATTTTTAGCGGAAAAGACAAAATAACCTTAGCGTGCCCCTTGCCTGCAGATGCGTGCGAAGCCAGCTTGCTTTGCTGGAGGGCAGCACAGCTGTGTAAGGTCTGACAGGGCCCCACAGCCAAACTCCCCACAAAACGTGTTTGGAGGCCTCAGTCCTTCCTACTACACGAATCTCCAGGAACATTTTACCTCCAGTTCACGACGCTT
>NW_010543062.1:9026-10115 GCF_000687285.1 Phaethon lepturus
AACTAGGGTAGCGAGCCCCCAAAAGGCAGCGTGTCCAACGGTGGAGACCTGCCCTGCTCCAAGACCCTTCCTTCCCAGGTGACGTTCCCACACGTCACCATTTCCAAAGCCTCTGACAGCCTCAGAAGAAAAACGCCAGCGCTTCGCTTCTGCACGTAAGCCTGGCTCCTCTGGAAGTCTGCTCTTCCGCTGTCAGCAATGTCGCGCTCATTGCACCTTGAGCCCAAGCCCCAGCGGTGTGTGCTTGCTCACGGGCTTGCTGACAGACTTACCTGCTGAATAACTTTCCGGTTTCCATCGTGATAATGGAAATTTTCAAGGGGACTAATCAATATCTGCCTCACTCATTTTTGACTCAGCGACCATAAGAACTTAATTCTTGCTGGGAGGGCTGTTCAAATCTTTGGTTATGCTACATCCATAAGGACGGCTTTTCCAGCGTCTGACACTTCTTCACACAAAGCAAGAGAAATGCAGTGCTGACACCTCACCCATCGCTTGCCTTGAAAGGGGGGCACCGGTGATTTTGATTTAATGCAACAGAAGAAGATGAATCGTAGCAGAGCAGTACGTTCAAATCACACACAGACACAAACTGATCACAAGAAAGAGAAAGGATTTAGCACCTGAAACTTCAGGAATTCTTTTAAAAGTTAATGGTTAGGAATGCAGTGGAAACAGAAGTATTCCAAAACCGCGTTTTCTCAATTATTTCCTGAAGTGACTGAGGCTCATTCAATATTAGCTATAATCATTAAATATTCAGCTCCCTGAGCTGAAAGACAGGGATGGAGAACAGAATAAACTCCCCATAATCCAGGAGGAAGCAGTTAAGGACATGTTAAACCACCTGGATACCCACAAGTCTATGGGGCTGGATGGGATCCACCCCAGAGTGCTGAGAGAGCTGGCGGAGGATAACAGTACTGAGGGAGCTGGCGGAGGAGCCTGCCAAGCCCCTCTCCATCATTTCTCAGCAGTCCTGGTTAACAGGGGAGGGCCCTGAAGACTGGAGGCTTGCCAATGTGACGCCCGTCTACAAGAAGGGCCAGAACGAGAATCCTGGGAACTACAGGCCTCTCAGCCTGA
>NW_010543063.1:0-939 GCF_000687285.1 Phaethon lepturus
CAGGGCCACCACATCCACCATGGGCGGCAGGATGGCATTGGGGATGATCTTGGACATGTAGGTGCCCTGGGGCGAGATGGACATGACGGGGCTCAGCAGCTCTGGGGGGCTGGTGTTCGTGGTCATGCCTGGCACGGCCAGTGACTTTGGCCTTGCCATGGGTGACAGCTTGGCCACCGTCTTCCTCCCCAGCAACGTGTCATCATAGTAAACCCGGTTGATGTGCTTCTGCAGGGCTGCATCTGCCTCCTCCAAGGCTCCCAGGCAGACGCGGGCACCCCCGGGGACAGCCAGTGGCTGGAGAACAAGGGCTGTGGTGCCTGGCTGCCCCCGCGCACTGCCTGCCCTCGCCCATCAGCCTCGGGGCATCCCTTGGCTTCCCGGCTGTTCCTGAGACCTGGGAGCAGGGAGAGACGAACCCGGCGTGAGCCCAAGGCACGCTCACTGAGCCAAGGCAAACAGAGCCTGGGCAGCGAGACCAGACCCTAGAAATCCCCCCTTACCCCTGTCGCTTACCCAGCTCCTTCTGGACATGCTGGGGGATGCCCAACACCGTCGTCCTCCTCTCCTTCCTTTTCTTGCCAGCCTTCTCCGAGGATTTGGGAAAGGAGTCATGTGGTCGGAAGGTGGAACCTGCAAGAGACATGAGTGGGTCCAGCTGGCACAAGGGGGGCCCTGGGCAGGGTGTCCCCAGTGTCCCCAGCACCCCCCACCACTGGAGGTGCTCCAGGACAAGCCGGGCTCAGGCGCTCGGCACAGCCCGGAGAGGCACCAGTTGCTGCCAAACAGCCACGCAGTCTGAGCAGGGAGCATCCGTCTGTCTCCCTCACCCAGCCCCAGCGCTCTGACTCAGCCAGGGCTGCTCTCTTCTCTCCAAGGGCCCCCAAATCCCCACACTGGCTTGTGGCCACTCCAATGCAGAGCCCAGCTTTCCTGCCA
>NW_010543064.1:0-1036 GCF_000687285.1 Phaethon lepturus
GCGCCCAGCGCCTGCGCCCACGGTTTCATCCCCTTCCCGGGGCCGAACGACCTGCTTCTCTCTTGCCTTTGCTGCCGGTGCCCGCCAGCACCCCGGGCTCGGATCGCACGGAGGGCGGGCAAGGAGGGAGGTGAGGGGTGCTCGGGGGATGCACAGGGCAGGCTGTCCTCGCCCCGTCGTCCCCCCGCGCAGAACTGCGCCGAGAGCACTCGGGGCTCCCTGAAACAAGAAACGGGATTTATCTCTTACGAAAACATCATAATCCTATTTGTCGCGGGCCGGGCAAGCCACGATGGCGTTAATTCCGCAGCCCCTGGACTACACCTGCAGCATCTTCGAGCTGCCAGTTCAGCCTGCAGCTTCGCCGCCGCTCCCTTCCTGGCCGTCTCCGCACCAGTGCTGCAGGCTGGTGACGGGGCGGCTTTGGCGTTGAGGTGGGTTTTAGCTCGCGGGGAGCGATGGATGGTACTTTGCCATCACCCCTCACAATTTACATTTAAATTAGGCCAAAGGCGTTGGCACGCCCCAAGCTGTTTAGGGGGAAATTCTGAGCAATTTGTTTTCTAAATAGCCCCGGTCCATGTCTCGCCTGTGCTGTGGTTCCGGAGCAAAGGGGTAAACGTGTGCTTTACGCACACGCCCCGCGGCGTGGTTGAGGGTCCTGAGCACCACCAAAGGGGAGTGCGTTGGCTTGGGCCTTGAAAACCTGCCAGCAGAAAATGCAGCTGAAATGCTGCTTAAACTACCGAAGGTAAATGAGCAGAGACTTAATCTGTAATGCTTGCGTTCAATTATATTTACTTACTGTAGATCAAGGGATTACAAATCCCTGTTAGGCAAATGAAACCGGCTGTTTTAAATATCACTCACAGACAAGAATAGCTCTAGGAAAGCACTTTAAAAGGTGTCCCAGAACCAAGCCAGGGCTTTCTTTCTCACCAAGGCCATCCCCAAGGAGGGCCAACCCCTAAAGCCTCAGCCCTCCCCAAGACCCAAAAGCAGAGAAGAGCAGTAGGTCACTCAGTCCCTCTCCCTA
>NW_010543064.1:1109-2269 GCF_000687285.1 Phaethon lepturus
GGCGGGCACCAGCGCGGCGTCGCGGCCAGCCTCATGCAGCGGTGCAGCCACCCAAAGAAAGCGCCCACCTCGATCACCCGAGGGGCTGGCGGTGGCAGGGAGGGGACCCAGCCTGGGTGGGGAATGGCACGGCTTTGCCCTCGGGTGTGTGTAGTGTAGCGAAGCCCCCTCCGACCCGACCCCGCCACGGCACTGGGGGTGCTGGGGCTTTTGCCGTTCTGCATTCCTTTCACCCGGTTGCTGATGCCGGGCTTTGCTGTGTCCTGGGGCTGTGAGTTACAAAAGCCTTTCTTGCCTTGAGAAGTATTAACAACCATCTTTGCTGAGTCATAGCGTTTTTCTGGAAGGGTAAGTGATTGGTGTCACTAGGTTAGTGTCACCATTAACCCGATTAAGCTGCAGCTCCTCAGTAGGTTTGCAATGTACCGAATCGACCGGACGCTAGTTATTAGCTAATGAATCTCGGCATTTCCCCTGGGAATCCCTGGCTCCCCTCTAAGGAAAATAGGACCCAACAAGGCACAAAGTAACTTGCTGAAAGGCAGGAGCTGGCAGAAAACCTAGTACAACCCCCAGCTCCCAGGCCTGTTACACGTCTCTGCATCGTGCCCCTGCCGCACAGCACCTCCGAGGACTGCGCATCACCTCACGCTGCTGTCACGGCTTTAGCAGAAGGAGAGGCTCAGCTTTAATGCTCCTCTAAACCCTAGCTGGGCAGAGATTATCTGGGATGAGTCGGAGCTTCTCTATCCCTCGCGTAGGGTATCATCTTTATGTATTGCATGCAGATACACGCGCACGCAGGTGAAGCTGCAGTGCCAAGACCCTCCGGGATGCTGCATTGACCAAAGCGATTCGGCATCGGTCTGAGTGGTGCTGCCGGGCAGGATTTGCCCACGCCGCTCCAGCGCTCCAGCGGAAGCGATTCCCGAGAGCGGGGCTATCGCGCTGCATCGGGATGGCGCAGGCTCGCTCCCAAGCGGGTCCCTGCGGGAGATCGAGGAGGGGGTGCCGGGGATAAAAATTACCTTGGCAGGACTAGGAATGGGTAAAAAGTGGGATTGGGGGAGGCTGGAGAGCAGCGCTAGCTGAGGCTGGGGAGGGCGTCTGTGGGCAGCGCCGTGCTGCGGGGGGACCGGGCGGTGGGCGGGCAGCCCCGC
>NW_010543065.1:0-15000 GCF_000687285.1 Phaethon lepturus
GTCCCGTCCTGCAGCTGCTCAGCGCGGCGGAACTGCACCCTCCCCCAGCCAAATTCAACGGGGCCGGTGCGCGGGCAGCGGCGCGGCCGCGCCCGCCTCGGACGTGGTAACTCTTGGAGAGCCCGGCAGAAGGCCGAAGCGATCCAATTCTTAGGTTGCGTTAGAAATCTGAGACTATTACCCTTCAAAAGGAGAAATGGGGCTTTGGGGAGGTGGAGTGTGTAATCCCTCCGCTGATCTTTAGTTGCTGAGTATTTTTTTTCTCCTTGTGAAAACAAATTGGTAAAGGGAATGTTTGAAGTGATCGTTAACAGAGAGAAACAATGGAGGTGTTTATTCAGATTAAGTCACAGACAGAAGCATCCTTTTCTATTAGAAGAAAGAAGTGGTCTTGAAAGTAATGCATCTTTAAATGTTACACGGCTTAGCTAGAATCCAGACGATGGAGTTCTTTTTTTTCCCCTGTTTAATATGAAACATAAATAGATTACTTTCTTAGGTTCATTGTGTTTAGATTTAATAACAGGCCCCCATCTCTTATATGAGCTAAAGCAGATTCTATCATAAAAAGAGAAAACTAAAAAGAATACACTTTTAACATAGTGACTGTTTCAGCGGAGTACTTTTCAACTAAGTACATCCAGAGGGGGCTTTGGAGGCCTCAGGGGAATAGGAGCAATAGGTTCAGGAGATGAATATGGTTACTTGCTTTCCATGCTTGTTCTCCAACAAATAGAGTATATTACAACTGCTCACGTGTTTAATGGTCCCTCAGATTTCACGACTCGGTCCTCTCCCTCTTCTCCTCCCACAACTCCAATCATTCAACAGATCTTCCCTATTCCTTTCTCTCTACATTCTCCTGTGTGGTTCCCACGGGATTTGATGTACGCTCGCTCTCAATCCTCTCCGAAACCCTCCCTGTGTGGAGAAGCCCGCTGGAACACAAACTCAGGCTTCACTGCTTTTCAGGTTTTACAGCTCTACGACCCTTCTCCAGACTTGTCTTTTGCCATTCAGACTAAAATCTTGGTCTTTTCATTAAGTCATAATTCAAAAACTATTTGTCATATAGGAGGACCTCCGCTGACTCAGGCAGCACTATACTTCTCTTGCTCTCAGCCACTCCTTTCTTTCCCTTCTCCGGGACACAGGAAAGTATGCAGGCAGCCAAATGTTCGATCAAGGATTGATATGGGCCAAAACTCCAGTGGTTTAGCTAGGCACCAGGGAAAGGTGGAGCACACAGCTGCAGGTAGTGCTTTGGAAGGAGTGCTGGTTGCATTGGTGGAAAACACGCATGGAACTGCAGGGCGATGCATCCATACATAGTAAGTTTTAACCCGCGCCCATAAATAATCTGTTTTCTCAGGTGTTCTAGTCCACAGGGTGACCCTGTCACTCACACCAACTAGGTGGGCACCACTCACACCAACGTTTTTGTATTGAAGCTACAGTGAGGTCTGGCAGATTCCTTTTACGTACTGCATCTTAAATATGATCTTTTATCCCCATATATTTAGCAATGCATGTAAAATTTCATCTTAATCACTGCACCTTGTCTTTCTGTGGTTGAAGCAAGTGTGACCTTTTCTGCTTCTTTTCATTAAAAAGGTTGTTGCAGAGATCCTGATTCCTCACATCACCTTTTTCTTTCCTCCCGCCAGTCACAACTTCTCTGACACAAAAAGCCAAAGCAACTTGTTTGTGTGGCCTTCACCTTTGTTAAAGCTATGTCTTTCAGAAGTCCACCTCCAACTTACCAATCCCTCTTTCAATGGCAACTTCTGTCACAGATCCCTCTTCCTTTTTCAAAGCTGTCCTCCTGTTCAGTACCAGCTGGCTGAAGTGCCATACAGCTCCTCTGTATTTTGCTTACAAATATTTCCATAAACCTCACCTTTCCTTGGCACCGTGTCCATGTGCCAGTTGGTGGGTTGAGGCCACTACCTGTCATGCTGATTGCCATTGGGTCCTTATAGTCCCACAAATGTTTCCAGGCTTTATGACTTACGCTATGCATGGTCTGTAGGCTCTTTGGGACAGGAGCATTTTGTTTTGTGTTTGTATGAATAACAGTAACAGACTAAGTTATTGGGGCTGCTACTGATGCAATCTATGCAATGTAGATACGGAAAATTGCAACTGGACTGTATGTTAAGTGGAGAAAGGTTTTTGTGACAGAATAAACCTACGGTTCAGCTTGGTCAACTGGCACTGAACCACCACCCGTCTTTACACAGTCCCCACACTTGCTACAAGATTATATATTAGGCTCTAAACAGATGTCCACATACTATTCTGAAAGACTAAAATGTTTTGGACTCATTTACCTTAAATATAGCAGTTAGCCAGGATACTTCCAGTAGCTTCTGTTTGCTGGGAAAAAAAATCATATCCGTTCCATTTTGAAATGGAATCATTTGTTCAACTACGCAAGTCAGTATCATTGCCACTATAAACTAGAGAAACAAGAACTATTCAACAAAAATTAATCCAGGCCTTGGTTCTACAGTGCATCTTTGAAAGACATGTTGAGTATTTTTACATCCTTTCTATTGACTAGAGTTTTATCAACCAAGGCACATAGTGTACACTCTAAAATACAGGCACACACACATACATACGTGCCAGCAAAATTGACAGTCAACTTTTAACTACAAGTAACGTTGATGCTTGCTATTGTAAACGCCTATTTCATTTTATTCTTAATTCACTTCTACCAAGTGATCTGAAGTTTCTCAAATCTGATAATATTTTAGTCCTATATTTTAGAAAGTTTAAACTAAAATAACTCACTTCCTGGGAACAGGTATCTTTGCTTAAATTGAATTTCCCAAATGTCATGTATGAAACTCAAAAAGGTCCTCTGTCCTTTAGATCAGAAATTGGTGTGCCGGTGGGTTTGTAGTCAAAGGCGAGGGAAGGGAGGGAACTCCCTGGCAGAGACCCAGAGGTAGCCAAGTCACACACTGAAAATTACAGTTTTTCTCTGACACATTCAAAAGGGCTTTTAAGAGATTGGGTGCTGGTGTCTACTTAAGTGAGAAGACTTCCAGCTCCACTGGCTCTTCTCAAGCACTGAGTAGGATGTTGATCCACATGGGTCCTGTTTGTTTCCAGATCTCCTGCCAGAGGGGATGGGGAACAGGAGATCGTGAGAGGTCCCACCAAACAGTGGTGACAGCTTCTTCTGGCCTGACTGAAGGTGCCCAGATGTTGCAAATGAGACTTGTACAATAATTCCTTATCTGTCATAGTCCTTCATGTAAGGTCAGCAAAACAGAAGTAACATTCCTTATTTTAGAGATTATCATGGCTCAAAGTTTGCCCAAACTCCTCTGGGACAAACATGAGAAAGTGTTTCTGACATCCTGCTGCAATGGAGGATATATCACATACCTGCAGTAGTGCCCTCAAAACGTTTTCTGGGCACTCTAGTTAGAAAGCTGGGAGGAAATTTTGGACCCATCTAGTATTTAGTACCTCCTTGGGGATGTTTGTCATGTGGAAGGACCTGGGAAGCCTCCTTCTGCACATGGTGATGGCAAACACAAATCACTCTCCAGGATCCTTTCTTGCAGAGACCCAGGAGAGCACACGCCAGAGGCACCAGTGGAGTTAGGCTGGACTCGGGCTGCAGGGGACGAGGCCGGGGACGATGCAGGCTCCTCTGGTAGCAGCATGGGATGCTTCTGTGTGGACGTCCAAGAAGGAAGTCATTGAAGAAAGCAGTTCCTGGGGCAGGTAGAGGAAGCTGCAGAGGTTAGGCAACACGACATTTTCTCCTCCCAGGTGAGGAGTAACATGCCATTCTCACTACTGTGACTTTTCCGTTTTATCTCAGGGGCTGAGGTGAGGACAGACAGAAGAGTTTAGCCAGGAATTACTAACAGGTGCCTTAAGCAAATAAATACTAATCCAATTCTTCACTTAGTGAATATAAATAATATACGTAACTAGCAACTGCAGAGGTACCAATGGAGCAGTTAAGTCAGTAACCCGGCATGTCCTCCTGGCCTCCAACAATCACCCAAAGGCTTCCTAAACCAAAAATCCACAAAGATTTCTAACAACTTCTGTGAGATTTTTTTTCTTCTATGAATTTATCTAATAATCTTTAAATCCTTTGTGTTTTTTGGCCCCTGTGCATTCCACAGCAGTCAGCTGTAATACCATGTCTTTTGTAAAAATGTAATTCTCTATGCTTTGTTTATTTTTAACCCTGTGCCCTAACAATTTCCTCCTGTGCACCCTGATGTTTGTACTGTGAACAAACCCTAGTTTATGCCTTTCCTGGCCAAATTTACTAAATTTCTCATGATGAAGCACATTTGACAGACTTCAAATTAATTCTGAACGTTTTTCAGAACTCTTTTGATTTTTCGTCATCATCTTCAAATCACAAAAATCGTAACTGAACACACCAGTCTACTTTATTTTTAGGTTTTATCTGCATCTTAATTTCCTGGTGTTGTCAGAAAGGGACGTGCAGGTATTGCAGACAGACTTCCTGACACACAAGTATTTTGGCTGGTAATGAGTTACAGAATTTCTTTATCAACACTTTAACTCTGAAAGCAGATGCTACGTGTATGTATGTATCTATGCATGCAATCTGCGTAGCTCCTATTATTATATTGACATCCAGGGTACCGTTGCAGCTACACAGCTTCCATCAATTAATGCCAAAATCTCTTTACAACGTGAATACCATGCATATTTCAGATTTATGGGAGAAAAAAGCAATTTAGGTAACCGTGAATTTCAAACAATCTGTGCCACAAGATATGATGACATGATAGCCACAATGACTGTAGGGAATTTTCCACTCAGCGTTCACCCAAATCATTCAGATCTTTGTAATGATGCTATATTAAAACACTGCATAAAGATGTATGTTTAGGATTATTTTCATCCAGATGTTGACTGCAACAACACGTTCCAAAATCTGTGCATGCTCATGCCAGAAGATTGAAATGATTTTCACAAACGTGCCTCATCTTATCCATTTACAGAATTGGGACCCGGAACACTATATTTCATTATCAGACTGTCCAACAGAAAACTGCAAATTAAGTATCTTTAAAACTGCTCAGTCAGGTAGTATAAAGGTGCTATGCTTGCAAAGGTTTCCAGATAGACATTTTAATTGCATTAAGTTGTGACTAAGAAATGAGGCTGGTCCTGCGGTGAATATATTATGTAAATATAAACGATTTAAACAGAAAATTATAAAAATTAATGGCAATAAAGAAATCTTTTAATTTGCGCCTAGGAATGGTCCCTTTCGCAACTATGTAATAAAAGATTCATTTAAAAATAACAAAAAAAAACCTTGTGAAACAAGTAAAAAAAGTGTAAGGAACAATTTAACACCCTCTGGAAGATGAAACCAGGCCATACACTAAAGATAAGTAAGTGAAGAGATACTGTCTTAGCAAAGATTAATATAAGCATATGCTGAAGTATTTCCTGGAACACGGTCTGGAGGCCCTAACACTTATCTGCTTGCAATTCTGATTTATTTTAAGTCATTTCTGGATAAAATCTGCCTGGATATTTCAAGAAAATAAACAATAAAATAGGAAACAAATGTCCGTTTCTGTGAAAGCAAAAAGGAATTAATAGCAATATGAGGCCCAGAGTGTAATTTAATAGGCAGTAATTAGTTTCTATTGATACGCATTTTTTAATAAAAGCTGTAATAGTTGTTTGTTGAAAGAGAGATACTTTACGCTTCGTATCTGAAATCCATTTCCTGCCAATGCATTTTCTCTCCGTAACGTTGTGGGAAATGTTCTGTGAAACATCCTCTCTCTTTAAACCTTGATAAAATTCTTGACTACGTCAAATGTAATAAGTTTTAGACAAATGGCTGTCATCTCCTTGAGCTGGAGAGTTTGAAGAAAGCACAGCAAGTGTGTTTATTTGCATTAAACACATGTGTCAGTGTGGCGTGTGTGAGGAGCTCTAGTGTGGCTATTTTACGGCCACTGTAAAGAAATTTTTTTCTATGTCATGTTAAAAGGCTATAAACCTTGATGATGTCTGTCTTATGCAATTTAACTTGTTCTAATTGTACTACAAAGGGTTCTTTTGACTTAGCAAGCGCTTCAAGTCACTCTTTTCCAAAGACATATGGAAAAAACCCTCTCATAATTATTAATAATGCAGCTACTATGGAGAAAGTCTCAGAGTAGGAAGGGAAAAATTTCTTTCAGCCCACAGAGACAGAACTTAATTTTATAGCGGTTGGTAGTACTTAGTTTCATTTTCTTAAATGTTCTAGCCATTGAAAAAAGAAATAATTTCAAAAGGAAATAGCATCTACAGTATTTGAACTTGCCTTTAGCATAAAACATTTTAATGTTTTGAGTCTATCTTTGACAACTGAAACAGGCTTTACTGAATACTGGTAAGAGTTCACTTTGTAATAGCAAAGTAGTCACTCACTGTGATCACTGTGTCTTTTTAGTATGCAGCCCAGAGGATTCAGAAAAAGATTACATTTACAATAATTAACATATATGTAAATGGAGATCATGGCTATGAATGATAAATTTTCATAGCAATTTAAACCTTGTTCAAATTAATCAACCATACAGACACTTGATTAATGAAAGGCAGCGTCACTTTAAAATGCAACATGTTAATATATATTACTGTTATCGCTGATCAAAGAATCTTTAAACATAAACCAATTAAAACAAAGTTCAATCTACATTTTTTACTGATTTGATTCCTGCAGAATTGTAAGAGTATTATAAAAATTTACGTATTTTATTCTCCTTCATATCTATTTACTAAATTGACTGTAGTACAGAATCACACAAGTAATTCTGCTACTTCATTAATATGATTGGATCTGAAAACTACCAGATTAGTTTTTCAATCTAAACATATACATAATGGCTGATTGCAAAGTGGGCAAAATGCATCCAATTTCATTCTTCATTTGTAAAACCAGCAACGTGCATCTCATCTCTCCTATTTTCAATTCAGTCGCCAGCAGACCAGTCACACGGGAGGTTTGAGTGACTGACAGCAAGGGAGCGGTTTAGGCAGACTGCCTTTGTGGCACCTTCCCAGCACACCCATCTTCTAAGAACAGGAAGGCTAGAGAGTTTTATGGAAGTGCTAGTTTTCTACAGAGGTCATCCCAAGTATCTAAACAGGTTCGGCTTATTTCAATTCTTGTCTTAAATAACGAGGCGTACATCATCATACAACTCTGCTTCAATTCGCTGGAAAATTTTAAGTGTGTTTTTCACAAACATATTTATATAGTGGCAATTTTTTTTTTATTATTATCGAAAAGAGTCACTAACTTCCAAGCTGTACAACGTTGCTCACTTTACCTCACAATCAGGAAAACCTAGTAAAAATATATAGTACGTTTCTGAATTGTAGCCTTAATGAAGACTTAGATGGTCATGAGCAGAGAATATATGCCAGGGGGAAGTTAAAATAATTATCTGACCTCTGTTTTCTTATTCAAAAGCTATTTAAAATGTGTCTTTAACACACATTACATATCAGCAACTTGTACATCCAAATACCGAGTTTTTCAGTAAGTGGTAGCATTGGTACAAGAGTAAGAGATAGTAAAATCAAAGTAAAAATCATTAGTTTTACAAAAAAAAAACAAAGACAATATACTGTTGGATTTGGAAAATGGATCCAGTCAGACATATATATAAAATATCCTTGTCTTTGTGGGAGCCCACGCACAAGTGCCCGCTACCCTGATATCAATTCTAGGAACCAAACATACAACAAAGTATGTTTACTAACTGTAGGGACTATCATAATTAACCTCTTCCCTTCCTCTGTGGCAAAATGAGTGTCTGGCACTAAATACAGTCCTTGGGAGAAGAAATACCTGTTGATGTTCTCCAGACACAACAAGAAAAAAAAAGTGCATTCTTGCAGACAACCTTGCAGAGATGCAGCCCACACTAGTGACCATGTGGTGGTCACATATTCGGTGTGCAGGTCCCACAGGAGATAGCTTTTATTTTACACAATTACATTTTGCCAGAAATCTGCCCGCAAATCCGTCAGTCCATCGTAGCACTTCAAACCAGGGAATAACTTCAAATACAGTAGGCTCTAAAAAGAATCCTCTGTAAATTCTCAAACTGCCCCAACTACAGAGAACCTCCCAAAATTACATGAAGCAGCTAATGGCTTCAGCCAGCTCTGGGCCAAATCACAGCTTCTGGACCATATAACTTATCCAATATGCCAACTCTTATTGAGGATTGAGACCGCATTTGCTTTTCTCTAGTCTTCTGGGCTACATTCGAAGCAGCCTCAGGACCAGCCCTGAGGTCAGTTTTGCCCCTCAGTGATTTGCTGACACGCCCGGGGGTACCGTTCCTCATCCACGAGCCTCCGTCTATCCCCCCTCACTTCGCCAATGTCAGACAGCCCGCTCTGGGCAGCCTTCCTCGAGAAGCCCCGGCAATGCCTGCTGCAACAGCCACTGGCATTTGCAGCCAAGCTGCTTACAAGCAAAATGACAATGGGAACAGGAGCCCTAAACTCTAAAATAAACGCAGACAAAAAACGGATGCAAACGTATAGTTGAGCCTATAGGAAACAAGCTCTGCTGCCTTCAGGTCCTCTATGGCTGGGGGGAAAACCAGCGTGTAACATGTGTCTTGCAATAAATGTCATGTACATTAATTTGTATATTCACGTTTTCTATAAATTTTTTGCTTAACTTATTTCTACATATCCAGGTGTTTGACACGTTGGAGGAAAGTCTGTAAATGCTTTGCACAGCTGAGCTACAGAGTCTGAAGAGACTGAGAGTGAATGCACAACTGTTTCATCTGACTTCTGCTGGCCAACACGTCCCTCTGAAAGTGCTGCAGAAGGTATAGTTAAGGATGGCTTTTAGACTTTGGAAAAGCTCCAGAGCTGCTTCTGCTCACTTCTTGTCATAGGATGAAAAGTCGGGATGTTTATGCTTCAGCTGGATGGCTGTTCTAGAATTTTCTTAAATAAATATTTTAAGTAAAATGATAATATCCTAAACATTTTATAATTGCCTTTGATTGTCTCCTCCTAGTTATATATTGACCTTGTACTCCCTCAATCACTTCTTTATCCTCAGCGTAGTTGTAAACCCTTTCACTAATACCTAATTTAGCCATTTGATTCGGAAGGGGAGAGCTTGGCTGGCGGCTGGGTTGGGTTATCTTACACGGTGTTTTTAGGTTGGATATCGGTGTTCTTGCAATCTATGAGTGATTTTGTACAAACTTTGTTTCCCCCCACAAGTGCCAATACAGGCTGCTGAAGAAGGAGGAGAAAATGTTTGTTTGTTTGGAGGCAGCGGGACAGGTAACAGAGAGAATTTTTCTTCTTATTTTCCTATTCACAGCACAAAATACACTCAGCCCTTAAGGTACAGGTGTATGTGTTTGTTGGCTGGTATTTTTTAAGCGTGAGTTTTACCAGCAAGCACAAGAGAAGACATGGCAGTAGTCTAGCAAACAAAGATCCATTAACTCTATGTTCTTGGTTTTTTTTCTTTTCTACCAGATTTCAGCTTGCTTACTAATTACTACTTTTTGGTAGCTGGAAAATACAACTACAACTCAGTATCAATCTTCTTTTGATGGAAGCCAATGGTGTCTATGGACTGCTTTGACACTTGACTACCTGTCACCTAACATTATTGTAGTGGTATCCAGTCTTACTAATCCCGGCCATAGCTGCAACCAATTTTAATGAAGGAGATTTTGAAACAGAAATATTGACAACTCATACAAGACTAACCTAAACCATGAAATGATGACATTGACAACACCCTGACTGAGTGCTACAGAAGTGTTAGAAACATACATTTTTAATGTCTCCTTAAGAGTAAAACGTAGGCTCCAAAAATTGTTCTCGACAAAATTGGGAATATGTGTTGATATCTCAGGATCAGCTTCTAGTGGATATAGAAAGGTAGGGTCATTGGTCAAGCAGATATTTTTCCCCCATGCACCTATATTTGAAAGTCAGCAGGAGATTTCTCAGCCCTGGTTTTTCATTCCTTTTCTTAAGCTGAGAAAACCATTTGAAACTCAGCCCTTCCCATTGTATTTCTGTATCCGAATGCCAAAAAATTGGACATCTATTTTCCCAACTGGTTTCTTATTGCATTAGGCAATGCTGTGCTACCTTACTCAATTGAATACTGATAGCTTTTACTGCACTTATATTTACCAATTTGTGAACATTTGGCGATGTTATTCTTCAGGTGTTGAGCTCTGCTACATGAAGACCCAAATTCAGTGTCTCTGTATTAAAGTTCAATCTTTACAATAAACTTTAAAGGGTGTTTTCATTAGATTCCAGGGGAAAATCACATGAGTAGAGAGAAATACAAATTTAATAGATGTAAGCCTTGCTTCTCGCCAGCTGAAACTGTAAATACACTGGTCACTAACTGGATTCTGCCAGAAGGAAAACTCATTCTGCTTTCAAGTATCTACATAGGGAAAAAACTCCTATACAAGCTACCTAGCTTGACAACACCGTTGGCTGTATAGAACAAATCCCTCTCACTCAGGTTTCTTCAGCTCTGTTTACATTAATTTTATCCACTCCACACCAAGGGCCAAGATTGTGAGCTGAAAGAGAATTATACAAGGTGAGTAGGTTTAATTTTGAGCACTGAATGAAACACATGCTTCCTAAAATCCTATAGTACCTCACATCCCATGAGCTCTTAAGAAGAAAAGTTCTAAGTGCATAAAAATAAATCCACTCACTCACCGAGAAAAACAGTACTAGCTGTTAAAGAAACCAGGGAATTTTACCCACCGCCACAGGTACGCTGGCACACCAACACGACTGCAGGAGGTGGGCTACTGTAGCCCCAGCTATGAGAGCTGGCTCTTTACCACAGCCTTCTTGGGCAGGTTCTCCACCTCCGTGTGTTAGCAAAGAGTCTTCTCGCCCCCCGTAAAGCTGGGTCCAGGAGCAGATGGTATTTGCATGATGAAGGACTCTTCCTTGATGAATCCGTAATCTCCCTCGCAGGAAGTTCTGAGTCAAACATAAACCCAATAGACATTATTCTGCCTGCAGCAGAAATGCAGAGTTCAAACAGATTTGTTGAAACGTATTTAAGCATTTTGGTAAGATATTTCAGAACATACTAATGCACATGTGTTAGCACAAAACCAGCCAATTAGAGTAAAACATTCTGGATGTTTTATTCCCGTTAACCCAAACATCAACAAGCAGTCTCTTCTGGGTTACTGTTAAGACGTCAGTGTTCTTAGGTTTCCATTTTAAGTGATAAAGAGAAAAAATGCTGCCTAAAAATTTAGATTACAGGACAACCCCGAATAAATTACTTCAAAATTGAAAATGTTGTGTTTGAGAATATTTCAAGAAATTGTTTTCTATAAAATATGTTCCTGGGGAATACATGTATATGTATCATTTTTTATGACTTTTAAAAAGCAAAGCAGTATTCTAAATGTTAAAGTCCAAAGCTGTATTTTTATACTTATGATTAAAAAAATCCTGAATTCAGTAAAACTTAAAATTTGGTTAGGTATAAAGGATCCAATAAATTTTATTTTGTGTTATTCATAGGTGAAAATACCTCTTAGAGTCTTTGCAATTCTAGACAATTTTTCCTCTCCCAAGACTTTTCTAAAAGCCACGCTTTCAAATGCTATCCTTTATTTTATTGACCCACAGCATCGCTGTGATCATTTCATTTATTTAGCCGTTTAAGATCCTGATATATATGCCCGTGGTTATGTATTTATGACTACTGTCTTGAAGGCAGAAAAGCAAGACGTAGACAGCCTCCCCAGCCCTATGGCACCTGGGGAGAAGGGTTTTCCTGGGGGCTGTCTCCCAGGAGCCCCAGCCGAGCGCAGCCCCAGGCAGGGGACCCCAGGCACCGTGGGGCCAGTGAAGCCCAATGGCCAGAAACAGAGTTACTGACATACAGTGCTAGTAGAAAAAACCTGCTAGGTTTACTAACTAGTGTATTTTACAAAGGAGGCTGACCCAGTGGTAAGGAGAGTGGTGAGCTCCTTAGGAGCGCAAAGAGGAGGGGAGCAAGGGGAGTTCTGTACACCAGGTAGACAGCCAGAGAGAGGTGCGCACGCACAACACAATTGTATTAGTTTAGGATCAGAATCAAGCTTTTGATTCCAACAGAAAGGTTGGGGGTTTATTAAAAATGCTCTTTAATTGCTGTGACTACCTCCTCTGTTAAAGTGTGAGGCCTCTTGTTTCTCATTCATTATGGAACAAAAGACTAAGCATTTAAAATACTCCTTTGTCACCAAGACCTATAAGATAAACTGCTGCCCTACTCCTTTCCTATTACGGCGAAAGAAAATAAAATCTTCTCATCCAATTATATAGAAAGATGATCTTGTTGAAATAGTTATGAGCTACGATTTGGGAGCATCTATGCTCCGTGTTTCTCTTTGCCACCTCTTCCCCACCAGCCCCAATTCTCTTTTCTTTAATCAGATCGGAATCAGAAGTCATCTGGATTTAACCCACAGATCCTCCAACAGCTATACAGTATTAGTTATAGACAGAGAATAAAATAAAAAATAAAATATATACCATAAGGAAAGGTAAAGCCCACGGTTCCCATGTGCGCACCCTCTATCAGTTTCCCTCCATGGTTGCACCAATACCCCTGAATAAGAGGCTGGGATTTCTGGTGCTGTGTTATCCCAGGCTGCCGCAAGAGGTTCTTACCCCAAAGGTGTTTTCATGATTACTGTCGTTAGTGGAACTGCAAAGTGCCAGAAATTGTGAAAAAGTTTTTTGTTTGTTTTTGAGGAAGAAAAGAGGAAAAAAAAACCCAGAACTTACTCCAGACAAGTCGTTAGTTATTCTTACAATGTATAACAGGGACCAGTCTGAACTCTTCTCTCAATAGATTACAATCCACATCATCTTGCATTTGGCAAAAGTGCCAATTCCTCAGAGCTACAAAGAACAATATATACTTAAGTCCATACTTACCTCAACCAGTCTATGTCTGTGCATTCTGTTGGGGATTTAAAGGATGCACAGGTCATTGTATCAGAGAACTGAAGAGACATATTACAGTACATTATGCTGAGCTTCACCTGGACTGGACACACATGAAAGAGAATTCAGCTGCCACAGCTCCCTTTGTATCTCCGTTTTTCAAATTCTGAAAACAAGCTAAAAAGGAGAAAAGGGACTCAACTTTTTTAAACCCATAAAAACTACTGGATAAAGATATAATCACAATTTGAATCAAGGTAAACGATATTGTCATCAAATCATGGACACTTTTAAACTATATATTCTAAACACAATGTTTCCATGTTCACTGAATATTTGTTTCCATCTACATTAATTGCATTACAGTGATTTAATGAAACGTCTTGTTAAATTGTTAGAAGAATAGGTAATATCCATATAAAAAGAAGATAACAAAATATGGCACCTGGCAAGGTTTTAAGTAAAAAGCCTGCTGTTAAGTATTTTGTATTGAATTTGTATAAATGACTCAAGTAGATGTAAAATACAAATGAGGAAAAAAAATCCTATAACAAAGAAAAAAATATAGAGTAGGATTTATCAGCCATTCAGGTTTGCATTTCAACAGAACAGCCAATCTTGGTTTTGTGTGGAACCGGTTTTGAAGTAATAGCTGTACTAGATAGATATTACATGCAATACTGTACTAAAGAACACCTTATTTTTCTAAGGATTTAGGCAAGCATGATCCTTCTACTCCAGATCATTGCCCTCTGTGGGAAAGTGATGTGCCTACCTCAGTCAAAACTCGCTGACCTCCACAGGAGTTTTACTTGACTTCAAGATATGGTCCTGGGGTCTAGAGGCTGATTCGGGGAAGTACCGAAAGACATCAGCCCCAATTACTTCTATGAGAATTGCAGACAAAAAGCTCCTCATACGCTCAGGAAGCAGAGAAAAAATGAAGTTATTCATAGTAAACCCCAGTTTATTAAAAGTAAGAAAGTGTCTACAGATGAATTTCCAAAAGCAATTAGGTGCCTTCTATCTGAATTTAAAACGTCTTCTCCTCCAGGAAAGCTGATCCTGTGGATGTGTCACGCACTTTTTCACAGATATAAAAAAACTATGTCAATTTTCATTTTTTCAGGTTGATAAGCCAGAAAGCTGGTTCTTTTAGCTGTGCCATAAGTGCCATACTTGCATTAATGGAGGTAAAGAGCCACACCCTGTCTTTGAGGAAATGTGTTTGTGGAAGAACAAAACCGTGGTGGAAGAACTCAGTAAATTCTGGCTCAATTCTCTCAGCTCTTCATTTTATTGATTCAAGAGAAATGACATCACTTGTATACACATATTTAGCATTCTTTCAGTAATTACAACAAACAGAGCAAGCTTTGATTTACACGACTTGGTTGTGTAGCGGCATGAGCTACACCATTAACCACGTAGTGAATGGCTTTCCACTGGACAGCGGTAGCTGCAGCAAAGGTTATCCATTTCACTTACTTTCTGTGTAAGACCTCACCATCCTTAATATGTTTATTCTGATAAACTTTTTTTTTCATTTTACCTATTAGCCTGTTGGCTTCCCCCACACGTCTCAGCTCGTCTTTTTGTTGTGAAACACTTCAGTGCGAGAATTAATTTTGACATATGTTTGTGTGATATCTACTACCAAACCAGAGGAAAATGCAAGATGCTCTTTTGCTTTGTGGTCTCCAGGTGGTTGAGGCTGGAAAGTTCTTTGAGTTGAGGAACTCTAGAGAATGAAGTAACCTCTGCCCTCTCCTAAAATATTATTTTCCCATCTCTTAAGTCACCCACACTGGTATGACTAATGTAGCTCAGTGGTGGTACTGAACAAAATAGGTGTTAATAACTTCATAATGAGAGCACCTTGCTTTGAGCAGCGTGGTCAGAGCCGGCGGGCACCAGGCGGTGGTGCAGAGAGGTGCTCCTTGGTGCAGGTGGACAATTCGCCTCTCCCTG
>NW_010543065.1:17500-20000 GCF_000687285.1 Phaethon lepturus
TTCAATTCTTTTGTTTAATTTGCGCTCCTCCCTACCTTAATCAAATGAAATGAAAATTCAAATAAGACTTGGAGCGAGAAGCCTGTTTCCCTTTTACCTCCGGAAATACACCTATTCGTCTGACGCTGTGGAGGAATGGAGGTCCCAGTCACCAAGCGGAGGATGCGCGCTCGCCTCGCCTTACCCTGCTTCGTGCGCTAATCTGGAAAGCAAAAAGAGAGAGACCGGGTTATGGCACAGCACTTTACACAGCAAAACGCTGTAAACAGACTGATGACTGTACAAATTCAGTTAATTATGAAGCTAATGAAAAATTAAAAGGGAGTTTTAATGAAAAATGTGATCAAATGTTATTCAGATTATCTTTTCAAGTAATTAAGTGGTCTGGAAAAAAAGGTTCCCCAAGGTACGTTTTAGCTTGTGATCTTTTTCACTTGGAAAAAAAAAATGCAATAAAGTTCGGAAAGAGTGAAAGCCAGTTTTATTTTTCGCGAGCCACTATCTCTGGATATGCCAAGATAAGATTTCATTAGATCATCACCACTTTTGTTTTATTATTGGGGACCGTTCCCTTTGGTTACTGGTCATTTCAGTACTTAACTAGCTTTAAATACGTACTCAAATCATTATAAATATCCACAATATCTCTGTTAACATAAGTTTGCAGAAATTAAGATACCATTCATCTTCAAAAAGTCAAGCAGACTAATTTACTAAGTGGATTAGTTTAATGCACAGAAATCGAAATACAAACTTCAAAATAAGATTGTGTCCTGCCATTTGGAAAATGAACAAACAAGCAAGCAAACAAATCACCCTAAGATGTGTTCTTCCCCTCACCCCTTTACCGTTATGTCAGTAAAATACGTATTCTGGGCACTGAAGAGAATATGTATAAGGAGGTTCATCCTTTTCATGCTCTGGAGGGATGTCACAGAAGTTATGCTATATTCAGAACAATCTCATAACTTAGAGGAACTGGAACAAAACAGAATCCAGTAATTAAAGCCCATATGAACGAACCCATGTATCCATCACCTTTCCTGTGTACTTCCAAAATGCTCAGAAGCAGACAAAAGTACCATGAACAGTATCAGGCCAAATGGACCCCGAGCCTGTGCAGATTAAAAACAGGATAAATTCAATTTCCAATTCTGACCTTGGTTGCACAGAACAAGAATTGAGGTACTTTTTATTATTGTGTGTTACAGGGATTAAAATTCAGTCCTACATGGAAATGCAGGAAGTGCACGTCTAGGAAACGCATGTGTAAATACAGAGGCAGAGCTTTCTCTGTTCAAAATTGTAAATAAAGTGATTCGTTCTTTGGAAGCAACCTCTTTTCTACTGTGCTCTGCCTTCCCAAGTTCTTCTAGATCGCTGCCTTAGAAGGCAAGCGGCACAGCAAATTACTATACAGCCAGGTCCCGTAACAGACTCCTTTCCGCCGATACGCGATGAGGGAAGGATACAAGATATATTAGAATTTCACCACAATTTCAGCAGCTATTGCCTCGTAGGGTGACAATATAGGCACAGATGCAGCGGCCCGGTGTAGCCGTAAGCAGCTAGCCACCGCGATAGCGCTTACCAATGCGTATGAATAAGCACTCTAATTAGCACTGCTACATTGGCTGGAGTGTTTTGGATGAGGAATGAAAACCTTTTGGTTTTATTTTCATGTCCTCTTTTGCAGTAAGCATATTTCATTAGAGTTTTAATTCACAGACATAGCAATAAAATCTAAGCTACTAGGCTTGGCAAGCAAAATGGTAATCGCAAAACATCTTTATACAATTACTATGACTTAAAATCTTGAAAATATAACAGTAAAATGTCACGAGAGTACACTCGTGTGTGTGCGTGTGTGTGTGGTGTGTGTGTGTACCCCACGCGTCGGGAAAGCTGTTGGTACAGCTGCACCCACTCCCCGTGCTCTCCGCCGGCAGAGCGTGTTACTGTGCTGTCACAGTCAAAACCGTCACGCCGCTCCGGCCCCCGAACAGCATTTCTTTCATTCCCCAGGCAGTTTCTTTCCGAGTGTTGCCACTCTCGGAATCATTCTTCATTTCTCGATGAAGCAATTTACTTTTTGCCAGTAAAATACTGCAGGAACATCTGGTTTTCTGTTCCAAAAGAGAAGGAGCAGATCAGGAAAAGGCAGAGCGCTACCGACACCGACTTCTCTGAACCTTGAACCAAACTGCATCTAACACAGAAAGCAGATTTTCAAAAAGATTTTATGAAGAACACTTTCCTTCCACGCTTACACCAAATTGATTTCTACTTGTCCCAACAATACCGCTTTCCAATTAGGGTGGAAAACTATTTCATTCTATTAAAGGATGCCGTTACCATTGCAGTTTGAAACAACTCATTAGTTCCTAAAATCCCTCTCTGTACTGTGACTAAGGGTTTCCTGTTTGAACCTCAGCGGCTTTATGACCAATGCACCTTCGCTAAGGGCAGGCAGCAGCGCCAGCTGTGGCCAAGCACGAGC
>NW_010543065.1:24736-41251 GCF_000687285.1 Phaethon lepturus
GTCGTGTGTTGTATGTAAAAACAGGGTAAAGAGTAGAGACTTGTTCATTAAAGATGCAGTATCCCTGGTTCACAAAAATGCATCTGGCAGGTTCAAAATCGAATGTCAACCAAAGGTCCTTGCAGAGTGTGAGCTTCAGTTCATGTATTGGTTAGTCACCAGCACAGCTGGGCTTTTTCTGAATTCTGAAATACTAGTATCTCCGTGTTTACTAATGTGCTTCATATAAATCTGCAGATAATTAAATGACGACTTTTTTTTTTTTAAAGTAAAGAGACAAAGCTATTGTTTGGACATGGTGTGTATGCACATATAAATATTATATACACACATGCACACATACAAGATGGAAAGGAGTTAGTGCTGTGAGGACAAGGTTAGCTTTCAGAGCTGATGATGAAAACCAACAGACATAGATTATTATACATTGGAGGGATGACTTTTCTAACAAGGGCAGAAATCAGGAGTAATTCCTTTAAGTCAACAAGGTTATACCACCGTCAGATTGGTGTAAGAGAAAGGGTAGGAGGCCCTACAACTTTTGGTGGCCTTGTTTTGTGACAAAGTGTATCCTTCAGATCTGAGTAATGCACTCTCCCTCGTGACGGAGTGCTTCAGAGAAAAATGCAGGGGATTGTAAGAACAGCCCTTTACCTGAAGTCATACGTATTTGCAGACAGTGAAAACCCTGGTCAGATCCCCAAATTTGCTTTTCAATATATTAACATCATGATGCAAGAATTAATTTGGATCTTTTTGACTAGACGATCCCCTAAAGAAAGATCCTATAAAAAAACATCTAAATATGACCTTGTACCATTTTACAGAGCACAGCCTCCAAATAGCTGGTAAAGACACCCAGATGGTGTTCAGCCTATGTATTTTAGTCAGATGGTTGATTTTCCCCTTGGTAGGTTTGTAATGCTCAAGAAAACATTTTGGCCATCTATCTGCATTTGAGTAGAATACAAACTGACTAATAGATAAATAATCCGTGTGAAAGTAAATAGCCTTAAAGTAAACTGCCTTCACATTCCATTGATCAGCTCAGTCAGCAAACTTTTCTATATTGTCACTAATGTTCTAAATATTTTGGAGAGAAACATGCCAGAAGTATAGAGTATTTCCATTTCTGTCTCACATAAGGTCATTATGAACTCCTCCTTGAATTGATATTGATCCTTCAGCTTGCAGAAATATTCTTCCAATTTATTTTACTTTTGTTGCCGTAGGAATTGTTACTGAAAGTACAAGGAAAAAAATGAGCTGATGCAGAATGGGATCCACACATAAAAACACGACGTAAAGCACCTGCAGTGATAGGCTGACACAGCAGCTGCTCTTTAACCATTTCAGGTTCCTTAATCCAGGCTGTGCCAGCAGCCGGGAAGCCCCAGCCAACCACTTGAGCGTTTCTGTGGAGGCAGCCCCCAGCTTTGCCCCGTCCTAAAAGACAGCAAACAGCTTTCTACCATGGAAATGTCAAAGACCAGCAAATATTTCATCCTGAAAGACACCATTAGAACATATTTTGTCTCTCTTCTCAAAAACAATCCTAACCTTTGGGACCCGCTCAAGTTCAGGATCATGCTCCAGCCCTTCCTGGACACTCCTTGACAAGAAGGCTGCTGAGAGCGGTGAAGGACCAGCGGCATGCCAAAACTTGCTCACTAGGGAGAAAACAGGGGCTGAGTGTGGAAGAGAAGAGGAAAGCAATGAGAAGGACAGGACATGGCAGGGGGTTCAACCAGCTCAGCCACCACCCTGCCCCCCCCGCCCCGAACTGGGGGAAATTCTATCAGAGGAGTGGCCAGAAACCACTTGGAGAAGGGCTGAGGTGCCTCCTGTTAACTCTACCTGGCCAAGCCCTCACCAAATTCAGCAGGCACCCCCCCTAGAGCAATGCCAAGGACAGCTGCTGGTAAGGAAAGGTTTGGGTAAAATCTGGCTCTGTTTTCCTCTCCTTACAGCTGCTGTGACAGGGGTGAACTCTTCTGCTTCTGCTGCTCCGAAGCTGAATTGAGCCCTGGAGAGAACGAGCGTGAACGTGTGTGTGTGCGCACACGCGTGTGGAACCTGCATTTTCACACCAGCTCAGTTTCTGCCTGCTTCTTTGGTTAACATTTGAAAAATCCATTTCCCAGAGCGATGTTTTAAGGAGAATGATTTAAAGCTGGAAGCCAACGGGACCATCTACACTTTTGTTTGCTTTTAGTTTTGCTACTGGATAAAAAGAGGGGAAAAAACCACTCTGGTGGGTAGCTTCCATTTTACTAGCCGAAAAAAAATCTGTGAGGAGTATGGTTAGGAGAAACAGTTAACAAGAGTTGGTTTATCAGAACTTGCCTGAGCCTTTCAAATGAGCACAGCTCAATGGCAGATACGAAAGGCAATGCGTAAGACAGAAATTGGGTCGGCGATCTGCAGTAGCGTCCTTGCCAGTGTGACCAGCGTGAACCTACAGCTAATGGGGACATCAGGATCTCCCAAATATGAGGATGGTGGAATGACCGGGGTGAAGAAGCAGCCTGTGGAGGTTTGGGGAAGCAGAAAGACTGGGTCATTACAAGGACCATAGACTGTAATTGCTGTTGAAAGGAAAAAGAAAGAAAAAAAAAAAAAAAAGCAAAGCAGGTGATGTACTTAAGTCTTACTTTCTATATCCTTAATGAAAGGCACTGTTTTTAAAATGATACTTTCATGCTTAAAACATAAAGTTTTAGATAGACAAAATGTTTGCCAGGAATCCATCTTAAATTAGATTTTGGTTTATTTGCTCTGTTTTTAGCATGTTCTATCTAAATATATATATCTCTCTTAAAAGAAAAATAAAGGAAAGTAATAATCAAGAGTCATAAATTTCCAGCAATATCACAAAATCCCTCGTTAGCTTCTGAATGCTAAATGTCTCCATTGATTTAACAAAACGGACAAGGTCTGTACAATTTTTGAGAAGACAAACATGATCTAGGAACAGATTGGTATCTCTCTTCTTGGGGCTTTTCAGTGCATTTATTTAATGGTTTTGAATGTACATTACTTAACAGAAACATTAAATGCCAGTGCTGTGCAACAGTTTTGTTACTGTCTCTTTAAAAGTAAACAAACAAAAAATACATTCAAAAAAGCAAGGCCGTTTTGCTCATGTGATGGCAGAGGCTTTGGGCAGCTGCAACATGCACTGCTCCTGCTCAGAGACATTACCCAACATCAGTCAGCTGTCACCAACAGAGTTGCACGGAAAGCATTAAGGGATAAAAAGAAAGGTGGGGGGACGGGGGGAGGACCGAGCAAAATGCCACACATGCCAGCTAGCCTTTCCAGAAGGAAGACACCAGAGTATGCGCATACGGGGGAGGAAAAAGGGGAGTAGAGAGTACTGACATAGAGAAAAACTTGACTTCAGGGGAAAAACCAGCAGCTCTCGGAAACTTGTTTAGCAGGTTCGCATTCCTAATGTAATCTGACTTCAGTGTCGGTTTTGGTTTTTGCCCTATTTCTTCGCTTTCCAAGAGAAATGTAACAAAACTGAGGTAGAAACAATGGTGGGCACACTCCAGCCTGGAAGATTTCTAAAGGATGCTAGATGAAGGACAATGGAGCCATACGTACACAATAAAAACTCAACTTTACAGTTTGGGAAGGGAAATAAATGTACTTTGAGGGTTCAGTTTTGCTTTGTTATTTGTACTGTTTGTTTGGTCACAGTCCACTGCGTTGCTATAAACAGCTCTGCAACCCATAGCTCTGCCAGAGACCTACGCTGATCCCACTCCCTACAGCTTCACCAAAATAACCTCAAAACCATGACTAGAGCCCCACAACAAAGGCCAGCAGTCACAGCTTTAGGTAATTTGCCTCTGGGAGTCCTACCAAATCTTACGTTTGATTATTTCAGATGCTAACGTAAACTGATTAAGTGGCTCTTTTTTAATCTATGCACCTTCTAAAGACTGTATCACGCAATTATCAAGGAGCAATGCGCTGGAAACTCTTACAGTTTACCAACGAGAAAAATTGTTCTGCTCTGGTTTGATCTGACAAATTGGCAAAAGAACTGCTTTTGAACACTGGGAAATCCTTCTGCTTCTGTTTTTAAAAACTGTAAAGCTTCAGTCATATCACACTTTAGTTTTTTCCTGGATACATTCAAAGTAATTTTCCTTGCCATTTTCCAATTGTTGAGGTAAACATACATATTTAATATAAAGTAACATTGAAGCCTAGCCTATAACTCTCAGCAGTACATAGTGCTTTCAACACATTCCTTTGAGGTACTGTACAAATCACAATCACTTTCCTGAGTTTTTGCAGACAGAACATTAAAAGAAATGAACTGCAGAAATTAAGGTCCAGATTACCATTACCCTGTTTTACCTGTTCTTGGATTAACACCGCAGAACAGACAGGATTGAGGAATACTGTTGCTCTTAGAATAGCAAAAATCTGGTTCTCTGTCGCAACACAACCGTTCATCTCTTTAGTCCAATAATGTTTGAAGTTAAAGCTCTTTATATTAGCACATGCCACCAATGTAATTGTGAGGCAAACAAAAAATAAAGCACCACTTCAGGCACTTGACAGCAACTAAATCTCAAGAACAGCAGAATGGAATCAACACACAGGGTTCATGTCCTTCTGAAATCAACCCACTTGCACCTTGCTCCTTGGTGAGTATTGTCTAGCTTGAACAGAACTGAGCATCAACATGCGCTTTCTGTCATGTGTGGCTTTTTCAGATCAGCAGCTCTTGTTTGATGCACTTTTCCTTCAAGTCTACCCTGGCTCTTTAGAGGCAAGGTAAATTGTAGTCTTCCCAGTACCCTTTGCAATTTTAACACTACTGAAAAGGGTTCTCTACCCTATGTAGCAGGTTCTGTGTGTGCCAACATTCATTACATCTTTTTTTTAAAGTAGTATCACTGACTGCAACCAAACATTTTGTTCCATTCAACATATGTATCAAGCTCTTTTTGAGATATGCTAGGCTGTATCTTGCAGAAAGCATTTTCAAAGTCTTGATATGTAACTGGCCTCAACTGGCTGGGCATAATGGCTGAAAGGTCTGTGGCTGGCATGGCGTGGAGTGGGCCCACCACGGCTTCCTGACACAAGTGAGCCACATCTAGTCCAGAAAAGCCTTCTGTGCGCTGGACAAGCAGTGCAACCTCCTTGTCATTGAGACAGTAATTGTGCTGTGAGAGCAGTTGTACTATTATCTGGTGCCTCGCTGTGCTGTCAGGAAGTGGGATTAAAAGTCGTTTCATGAAGTACCTTCGAAGAGATTCATCAATTTCTTCCGGTTTACTCGTGGCGCAAATTACTACTATTTGGTCCTCAGCAGAAGTCAGTACAGTGTCCAGCTGCATAAGGAACTCGGTTCTCATCCGACTTACTGGACTGTGTTCTTCACTCACTTGAGAAGAAAGGAGCATATCAATGTCACTAACAAAAATCACCGAGGGTTGGCGACACCTTGCCACGAGGAAGGAGGCATGGACAATCTTTTCTCCTTCTCCTAACCACTTTGTGACAAGGCCAGAGCCAGTGATTTTGAAAAATGTGGCCCCCAGCTGACTAGCTATACATCTGCCCATTAATGTTTTGCCTGTTCCCCGAGGTCCAAATAAAAGGATGCTCCGAGGTAGAGCAGTCAGTCCATTGAATGCATCTGACCTCAATACTGGCCATAAAACCTCCTCCTTAATGACGGCCTTTACTAGATCTAGGCCAGCGATGTCGCTCCAGTCCACAGGAGGTCCTTGGTTGATAATCTCATTGGTAACAAGGTCAATGAGGTGTGTGTCAGTATTCTTCAGTTGCTCGTCCACAGAGTGGTTGGATGAGGTAGCTGCACGAAGTCCCGGGCCTTGCATTGGGTGAGGCAGGAGCTGCCTGTGCTCATCACCGTGCTCATTCATTACTGGGGAGGTGTACTTCCCAAATGAGTCACTCGATCTCGAACCCAGTGAGTTTTTAGCAGTACTATAGGATGGGGGTGTTAGAGCCCTACTGGACTGGCTGCTGAATTTCCTTTGCTGTTCAGAGGACATGAGCTGCTTTGTTGGCTTAAATGCTAAGGATGATGTTTCAGCACTTCTGTCAAAACCATTCCCCCTGTTTGCATTTGAAATGCTGTTGTCGGGCATTCGATACATGGGACTCTGTGTAGATCTCTGTTGGCCATAGCTGTAATTTCCATAACTGGAGTCCATTTCTCCTTGCCCTGCCATGTAGAAAGCTTTCCTTTTGAGAGAGCTGGCTGAACTGTTTGTCAGGGCAGACGGTGCGATGGGTGTCAGACCGTGACCCTGGTAGGAGTAGCTGGGGACAGTGGTTGGGGGCAGAGGGGTAGGAGCAGGGATTCCTGAAGGCAGGTACGCCGAGGGTGGTGGGGCACCCCCAGGGCTGTACCCAGGGCCAACAGCGGTTTGAGGAGGATAACTGGCAGAAGGGTAGCTGTAACTGGAGAGGTTAGAGGTCCCGTTGTAGCCGGGGACGAGGGCTGGTGGCGGCGGTGGCGGCGGTGGCTGTAAAAGTCCCGAGCTATGTAGGGGCGATGGATGAGGGGATGGAAGTGCAGGTGCTGGCTGGCCACTGTAACTGGTATGCAAATAGGAGCCATTGTATCCTGCAGCGTATTCCTGAGATGGGAGCCCTGAATGAAGACTGGGAACGGTGTGACTTCCACAGGTGCTGCTGGAGTAACTAGGTTCAGCCAGGTTACTGGCCACTCCAGGAGAGCTCCCGATGCTGGCCGAGACGTCTGTGGGAGGGAGGGCTGCACTTACCCCAGCTTTGCTGGCGGTGATAACGTCTGGGACACAGTTCATGGGATACACGCTCTCAGAGTTCAACGATGGCTGCCAGGGCTCGCTTTCATTCTTCCGGCCGTTCACCAGCCCCGAGGGAGCTTCAGAGTAATTGCTGAGAATGGGCCTCTCGGCTGGGCCTTCCAAAATACCGGAGTATTTTTCTGCATACTTTTTCAGAAGATTGGAGGCGGTCAGAGCCGAGATGTCGTCGTTGGCCCAGGCGTACTGGTAGGTGCGCTGCAGGTGCCCCCGGTAGGCTTCCACCTTGTGGGCTGGGGACCGGGGGGTTGAAGTGATATCAAAGTGCTGTTCTGGCCACTGGGCATGCTCCGGCGTCCACTGCATCTTCAAGCCTAGGGCGGCAGGAAAAAACAAAGTTAACAGCAAGCTCTGCCTTTTTCAGATCCTTTTAAATGAGTTCTCAAATGTACTGTCTGTGAACTTCTTCAGCTCTCTGAAACACTGTACTTAACACCACAAATCCTTAAGGAAAGAAAATGCAATGCCCTTATGAAGCAGCATAAACCACTTGGTTTATTGTAGGCACATACACATGGAACCACATTTTTTGTCGATCCAGTAGGGGCTTACTTGTTGGTTTAAAAAAAATATAAGTAATGCCAGTTTTCTCCAAGTAATTAAATAAGACTCAGTACATTTTAAATACTCCGAGTGCAGATTTGTTATTAACATACAAGGCATCCAACTGCTCTGTCCTCTCTCATCACTGTTTCAGTTTTATATTTTAACCAATATAAAAATATGAGACACAGCTGACAGATCACATCTAGGATACCTCTCTTATTTGGTACTGAACACCTAGTTAGCACAGTATAATGCACCCTGCGCAGAACAATATGACACAGACATAGCAGGTCATTCCATAATCCAACTCTCATCTAAAGTGGTCCACGACAGTTTCAAATCTGCTTCGTGGAGTGCAGCAAAGCAATCTCCCAGGCAGCGCTCCGTCGCTTTCATCACACAAAGCCTACAACTCGGTATGAATTACAACTGGCTCCTTTCTGCCTCTCAGTCCTGTTGTTGAGGCTCTGGAAAAAAAAACAAGCATGACTTGTCTGTCCGTCTCCTTGCTTGCTCTCTCTTCCCCCCTCCCCGCCTCACAGCCTCCAGGGTACAAAGAAAGAGCGTAAAAAAAAAAAAAAAGAAAAAAAAAGCAAAAAAACAAGATGAAGAAAAGGAAAAAGAAATGAAGCCAAGTCCCTAAAAGTTCTGTGGCTTCCACAGCTGGCTATAAAAAATCCTCTAAAAATAAATTAAAAAAAAAAAAGTAATTTTAAAGCAATTAATCTTGTAAACAATGTGATGTGAATTATCCCCCCTCCTCGTAATCCACCACGCGCCGTAAGAGCCCTTTACAAGCGTTAAGATAACCCCCTCCAACTCGTACCTATGCACGGTAAACGCATTGCTGATTTTCGTACAGCTGTATCAAATAGACCTCCTTAATCTCTCTCGTATTACCAAAAGTGATTTTCGCAAACTGCCTTGTGCCCTCTGGCGCGGATTCCCTGGGCCGGGGGAGGCCTGGGCGAAACGGAGCATCTGTGGCACTAGCTCCCCTCTGAATCACTGCAGACGATTTTGACAGCTTCTACCCCCTCCCGTCCTTCTCCCCAACCCCTTTAGCTCTTCATTGCCTGACTCTGGCATCTGACACGGCCAGCTTAGCCTCACTGAGCTAAACCCAACACAGCACACAGTTTGGTAACAGAATGGCATGTTTATTCCCTCCTGACTCCCTCTTCCTTGTTTGCAAAACCACTGCACCAGACACTGGAAGTTAATTAGCAGGATGATGCTGTGCTAATTGTGTTAATTTACAAGGTTTTAGTCAAAGAGAATCATGCCAGGGCTGGCACCGCTGTCATGCTTCCGACTTAATGATTAAGAAATACTGAAAACAAGGTGGGAAGGATTGCTGTAATTACACAATAAATGAATAACGCAACAGATTCATTTGCAATTATATTTTATTGCAGTTGCACTCATTTGCATTTGGATTCTTCATTTTTATTTTTGGATTCTTGCATTTGCAAGTCACCAATTCGTTTAAATTTAGTCTGAAAACTGCAACGTACCTCTAATTGAGCCTTGTGTTTTATTAGTACAAGTACTGCAAAACTCAGTCCACATGAGCATGCCACTGATTACTTGTGGATTTTTTTTTCTCAGTGTTCTCTTCCCCTCTCCTTTTTCAAACACTTTGACAACTTGACAAAAATGTCTGTTAACAATTATACAGTTATCCTATAAAAGTTAATGCAGAGAAGTGTTTTTGACAAATGCAGCTTTGAGACTGAGTTTTTGGCAGATTCATTTCTTTCATTTAGTGTTAATATAACCTTTTTTGCTAATTGTTTCTGATGTTTCAACCACTGCCTTCCAGAGGGGTAAATGTATCATGAAATTGGGTGAAATCATAGAAATCATGCTCATTTGAAAAAAATGCGATTTTAATAGGAAACTATCAGCAGCTTTTCAGAAATCATACTTTGTTAAACCCAGCCGGAAATCTGAAGAGCAAATCACCAAGAGCCAATTGCAAGTAATCAGTATCTAAAATTATTCTTGTGTCATGGGATTTACTTCAAGCTTTTTTAAAAGGAAAGAATATTAATGTTCCTGCAATGCAGAACTGCCTAGCAGACATACAAGTTCATTTACCCCTATGGAAAAAAAAAAAAAAAAGCTAAACCAACCAAAACATATCAGTGTTCTGCAATATTGGGCTTATAAGGTTACCAAAACACTGAAAGCTTCTGTTACAGAGATGCAGAAGAACTTAAGCAGATTGATGCTTCACTAGATACTAATGCATGGATGCCATGAGAAAGGCTCTTCACAAAGAATACACTAAAGCCACAGTGAAACTTTTTACAAAGAAGGTAACACAGGCATGGATAGACCAGAGAATCTGGCTGGGCTAGTACTTATACTGTAGTTAACGAATATGTTTTTGGCACATTGTCTTTAATAGCTTCTAAAAGAAAGACTATTCAATTTAAAGAGATAAAAGAATGCACTACGTCAGAGCACAACAACATATATCGTACGCTACCCACTTAGCAAGCTTTTCAAAATACTTTTCACAAATACTTCTAAAATTTCATCAATTGATCTTTCTTATTTAGAATGGATCGTGTGTTTTTAAAATAAAGTAATTCTATTTCTAGTCACAGTGGGGATATGTATTTAGATGGTATAAAAATTCAAGTCTTTGAATTTTATTTGCGCAGATTAATTTATTTTTCTTATTACGAGGCTGCAAAAGAATGTCAGAAAATCTGAATTATCCGTTATAAGAGGAGGGGGAAAATCACATCATCAACATTCTTTATTTGGAATAATTGCTAGATAGAACAGTAGTTTCACATTGTCATGCTATCTTTGGATATGCTCACTGCACAATAATTGAAAGTTTATTTATTGATGCATATTAAATACCAATGCATTTAACAAAGGCTGTAAAGGCAGGATTAAGCTTTCATTAGATAAGCTTAAGAGAACAGGACTTGTTCTCATCCCATGAAACATGAGCATTTATTCCAGCACATTGCAATCATTATTGTTATTTGGAAGCATAGGTTAATAGTTAACCATAAGCATATTTTTTGCATTAGTATGCAGTGAAGAAGTCTGTATTTACATGGAGTCTACTGGAATGATCTGGACTGGGGGGCACAAATAGCCATTTACTCCATTTGATCTTAATTGAAAAAGCAGTAAACTTTTGCTAGGTTTGACTCCGTTGGTTAGTAGTTCAATAATTGTTTGACAAAAGTAAAATGTCTGATTTGGGAGAGGAAAAAAGATAAGGAGTTGTAGTTTCTTTTAATTATGCAAACACTTCCCCGCTGCAATTGCTTAATGTTTGCAGCCACTTCCTCTCCGTATTTTAAATTGTATTTTATTAGGTGCTTTTTGATTGAGCTGATACACCTTCCTGCATTTCTTTTGTTAGGAATCCAAATGCTGATATAACCATCTAAAATCAGGTAAATAGGGGCATATCCAGAGGCTGCATTTTCTTTTAGTGTAATTTAAAATCTGACATAAACCATCGTCCTGCAAATAGTGTATTTGCTTAATAACTTACTGAAAATCCAGAAGCAATGCAAGGCTGAATGCATTTTTCAAAAAAATCTTTGCTAACTCAGGAATCCTCTGAGCTATCGACATTTTTGAACTGTGTAAACTGTGCTGGTACAGGCTGTAAAAGGCAAAAGGAAAGGATTCTGTTCTTTAAGTACAGGTATGTACTTATCAGAGAATTGCTTTTAAGATAAATTTAATACATTATATAGGAGAGGCAGTGTAGGCTTTTTCAGCAGTATCTATTTTTCCTTGTCTTGACAGCCCTGCTATACATCCCTCCTCCAGTAATTCTTCCAGTTGGATCTTTCTGAATTACATTTAAAGTAATTATAGTCAACAAATTCATTATTCAACTACTTTGAACCCCTTCTAATTTTGTGCACTTAGCATGAAGATGTAGGCTCTAATATCTAATACTTCATCAGTTTCACATACAGTAATTCCATATGGCAGAAATCCACTTACATATTCAGATTTATGAATTAAAATAAACAAACGAACACCCGCACCCCACCTCCTAGTACACACAAAAAGGAACAAGCAACGTTCTACACACTCTGGGTGTCCAGCAGGGCCTGATCTTGCTGGGAGCTTGAGTGAGTTTCTGCATGCTGAGGACCCTCCTCCACTGGTGCCCTCAGTATCATGTCAAACTGCCCAGCACCTTACAGGATTATATCTATTACAAAAGATAAAAATAAATAACTAGTCTTTCCTTTCAGTTTAAATAGCAGGGTTTCTGTTGAAAACAGACATGGAGAAGTCCAGAAATATTAGCTAGGACCACACTGGACGAAAACACAACAAAGGATTGACAATGTCCCCCAGACAAGTCCAAACGATGACAATCACCTCCCAACTACCCAACTCGGTTTGCAACGATCTGCTTTAGACAAAGGACACCGTGACTTTAAGAAACCTCTCATCTATTCACATGTCTAATAAAATAATCAAGCTAAAATTAAATCATATGCTACTGAGGTTTTCTGAAGATACCGGCAGAGGTTGCATTACACTTCCAGAGGTGCTGGGGAACAAAACCTAAATGACATGGCTGCTGTGCACAAGGAGCTAGAAACAGGGCAGCACACCAACCTTCCCAACCAGCCACCAAAGTTTCAGTTTGGATCAGGGGCTTCCAAGTGTTCCTTCAACATACCTCAGGCGAAACAAAATAATTCTGCTCCTGTTGTGGCGTCCCTATGGCTGCCCTGTTCATCCCTGCAGTGCCTTAGGCCCTACCTAGCACAGGCCTGTGAACATCAGTAGCTCAAGCAGGTTCTTAACTGTAGGCGTGTGGCTAAATGTGATCTGAGCAACTGCTTAATGCGCTGTTGAAAAGGGGTGGCCTGCACCCGGATTGAACAAGTAAATGAGATGCTTCTGGTAGTTGTCCGTAAGAGACTCGTAGGAGCACAGGGTGCCGCGAGGAAACGACTGCAAAACCACAGCCCTGAGTACCACCGACCCTCCTCCCTCTACACCTGCAAGTGGATGTGAACTTCATCTCTTTGGATTTAGCCAGAGAGTCCAAAAGCTGCCTCTGCCCACTGAACTGTTACTTTCAGCTCTATCTCCAGTTATTCAAGACACTGAGGCTTTTTTACACAACCGACCATAACGATTTTAGCCAAGGGATTGCTTCTTGTGGACACGCAGAGATCAGCTCTGCCAAAACAGCTATTGACTTGAACAGGCACTTCACCGGGAACATGCCAGGACTCCTCAGACCTCACACTTCAGTGAGAGCCAAAGGTGTTAGTACCTCGAGGCTCAGGCCCTAAATCCACATTTTAAAATCCTTCTTAAGCATGGGACAGAGCTGAATAAATGAGTCACGCTGGAACCGCCGATCGAGATGTGGGACACGCAGCTCCCTGGGTTTGTACTAAATCTGATAATATTTTGTAAGACTGTATACTGTCATATGTCCGATAATAATAAAAAAATAATTCAAGATAAAACATTTCTTTTACACTCCATTTTTATTAATAAGCATAATTTCAGCTGTTTGAAGATAGTGCAACTGATCTCTCTTAATTGGAAACAGGAGGGATTTTGAAGAGTGGATTGAGCTAATTATGTTTTGCAGAAAAAAAAAAAAAAGGAAAGAAAATGATTCCCACATTTATTTTCTAATTACTCAGTGCAGACCTCTGCTCCAGTCCATGAGGAACTCCTTTGACGTCAAAGGATTTGGTGGGAGGAAGAGCCTCCAACTGAGCTGCCCAGCTGTACAGGCCCAACTTTGGAAGCTTTTTTCAGTAAGTGGCAGCCATGGACTCGTGCAAACAGGCCTGGAAAGTGCTCTCAGCATTTTCTTGGTAGGGGTCTGTTCTTCCTCTTATTATATATAGCCTATGCATGCCACGTGCATCAGTGGGAGCAAGCTGTTGGCAGGGTGTTTACAATATGATTCCCATCCAGCAGGGCTAGTGAAAACATTTCAATCTTTAAAACAAAACACTTAAATCACAAGTAATATTGATGATCACATATATGTCAACAGCACTTAAAGATAAAAGCAGTATGAAAAATGCAACATATTTTAGGAGAGCCTGGACCAGTTAAAAATAAAATTCCAGACACGGACTCTCAAACTAATACATCACAATTATCTAATTTAAATACTGTCAAATGATTATTCCTTTTAAATCACACTTTCACACCTCACAACAGCAAATTACAATACGTTTACAGCAAATGAGTTCTCTCCCTCCAAGCCCCTTCCCTGCCATTTACATAAAGCAGTGCCTTTGATAGTCACAAAGACATTTCTGGCTAAATGGCCTTTAGCGGATCTATCAGCTTCAAAGGCCTTAAGAAACAGAAATAAGGAGAAATAATAGTCAAGCAAGCAAGGGGAAACTAGGTCCAGAGATGTCACTATCACAATTTGCCGGCAGAAGCAAGTCGGATCCGCAGGCGAGCCAAGCAGCAGCCCACAGATGAGGATGATAGGCACTGTAGCTATTCCTTGGGCACCCCATGGGACCCCCGAGGATGCTGCCCACCTCGGAGGTATCGGTTTCTCTGCAGCAGCAGTCCTTAAGCACAAACACATCCTCGGTTCAGGGCTCTATCCTTGCAGTGTAATCACAGTGATGCACTATCACTGTGTACCGTAAGTACATTAAACCCTTTACGCATCCATGTGTCGGTACCCTCCTATACAGAGAATCGGTCACAATTAATTGTGACTAATTGTAGTTTATCTTTTACATCTTTTACTATATCAGTCTGCCCTCACTGTACTCACTTGCTCCTAACACTTTTCTAAACCAACTGGAAAACACACTAACAAAGACAACAATTGCAATGAGTTTTCTTTTAACCTATTATGACGCTTCCTCTTCCCAGGCTTTACATTTTTAAGCTGTTTCTGTCAAGTATGTCCAAACAGTACCATGCCTTTAAAGGACCTAGTATATTTTCTCAATGCCAAATGAATAAGACCATAATAGTTTCTGAGAGAATACTCAGAAGAACAGTAACTGTAAACAAAAGTAAGCACAACTTATAAAAAACCAGTAACTTTTTGTAGTCCACTGAACACATGCTTATAATGTATTTTTAAAAGATGTAATATACAACATAATGTGCAATTTATGCCTATATAAACATGAGAATCAATATAACTACTGCAGGATAACTCTAGTGACTCTGAGAATTAAAGTATTCACATGATAAAATATAGTAATAAATTAATATGGAGTTCAGCCACTTGGCACAAGTATTTATGTATATTTGCAAATACAAAACATTATAGACCTGGAGCATGATTCTGCTCCCACTGAAGTGCTTCCTTCAAGTCTCCAATAAACCCAACTGAAGCTTTTAGAAGTGCAGCAAAATGCATACTCTCTTTTTAAGCTACAAAATAGCAGAAGTAGCCTTTTCCCTGGATCCCCTTCCAGAAGTGGAGTTTGAGGCACATTTACCTTGAAAGAGCATAACACAAATCCTTAAAAGCAGAGCAGACAAAATACGCTCACTGCTTTATCGCGTTTCTCATGTAATCAACTGCAGCAGGTGAAACACAGAACCCTGACTTGTTTTTTAGCAAGTAAGTGAGAGGGAAAAGGAATGAATTTTCATCACTAGGGAGCCTCATATGGAATGTTCATATCCTGACCTAAACTCCTCCTGGAAAAAAAAAAATCTGAAAATTATAATTTTCAAATATTGGATTCTATTATTTTTTCCATTTCTGTTGCTAATCATGATTCAGTAAATTGTTTCCTTTTACAAGAATTTTTTTCATTCACACTTAGAATTATTACTCATCATAAATAAAGCATTTTAAAAATGTTTTTTTCATGTATCTTAAATCCATTAAGACAATTTCCTTCTTAGGCTCACTTCCTTTTGCCAAATGAAGATCATCAGGACATACCACATGTGTCCATAGGGACAGCAGAGCTAATGAATATGTATGGTTTATGTCACAACAGAGCACTCCCCTTGTTCTGCAGTATCGACCTTCTCTTATGTGAGTAAATAACAGGTGAGCACTTGTGCATGAGGATAAATGGGGTTAAAACTGCCATAAAGGGACATACTTTATTTGAACAAAGTGGGTGCACAATAAAGAGATTTAAGTGATGCTGAATTATTTTTTATATCCTGCTGTTCCAAAATGTTAGAAAATTATCTTGCTCTAAAACACGAAACCAAGCTACATAGCAAGAGTTACTTAAAATATATTTCCCTCCAATTAACAGCAGCAGCACTCTGTATAAATTCCACTACATTATACTTTTTAATATATTTTTAGTCATCATACTTTAAAAAAAATATACGTATGTATTTCATAGGTTTATGTAATAGCAAGAGAAGGCTAATTTCAGAGATTTGTCTAACCAGCACTATTTGCCTTACAAATATGAAGGAAAAGATCAATTCCAGTAAGTTTCAAATAACTGTAGCCAGGTTTGACCCAATACACTCGAATAACAAGAGTGAAAAAGCAAATTTATATGGGCCAATAACACAATGCTCCAGCCTGTAACCAGGAACACTGCTTTCCTTCTAAAGCGCTTATTCCAAAATCTACCAACACAGGAAAGGTATAAACAGTTGCTTTACTGAGATTAGACTACCTCTGCTAATTAGCTAAATGAGAACAAATACTGATTAAATGTATATATAGAAGTAATCTGATACTCAAGAAAAAAAATCCTTCTTAAGATGACTCCACAGTGTACAAAGCTTTCACAAAATTTGTTTATGTTATTTATGCATTTTGCTTTTTGGCAATCTGCACATTAATTTTTAATGAAATAGTAAAGAGATGTTGCATCTCACACTTCGATAAAAATATTCTATAGCCAGGACTGGGTGACATAGTGCATTAATTCAGTGTCCTTCACTCCTGGGACCTGCGTATAATTTAGTCCAGCCTGAAGAAAATAACTTTGATCTGAAGGCTGTGGAAAAAGCTACATATGAAATGAGTTTTGGTGGGTTTAGTGTTGTTTCTTATATACAAGACGACATATGAAGATAAACTGCTTTAGAATGCTTCTGACGTGGCACAGGATTAAGAGCAGGGAGCTCTTAGCAGAGCTCATCCACTCTT
>NW_010543065.1:41282-54533 GCF_000687285.1 Phaethon lepturus
ACCACACACATTTCTCTCTACTACATCAGAGTGGCTAGCACCGGCATACACTGTCTTTCCAAAGAGAATATCCCGCATAAAAGTATTATTGTATTATTAACCCGCATACTTATTTGATCTCTCCGTTAAAAAAACAAAAAAACACAAACAACAACGTCTATTATTTCAACGTGAGAGGTGACGTTGGAAGAAGGGATGATGTTATCACAGGGAACCCGAGATTTCCTCCCCAAGGTAGGGAGCATCTTAGCTAAGTCATCAGAACTGCATTAATCACGCTCTTAGGGAAAACAGAGCTCCGGCACGGCTCCTTCCCGGGCTTGGCTGCGTGAGCAGCTGACCCTTCCTTTCCTTCCTGCCCCCCCCAAAGCAGAGAAACAAGATTAAAAGCAGAAGCATAACCAAAGAACTGACATCCTAGAAACACTAAGCTGAGCTAAATCTTTTCCCCACTTAAACCTTTCAATTATTGTATTCCACAAATTCCAAAGATTCTTTCTTGCTCATTCAATAAAATATATCTGAATTAACTACTGAAAAATGGAAGACTATTTTTTGCATGCTCTTGGTTTGGGACTTACTGTATCGTTTCCTGAGCGTTTGAAAGGAACTATATAGATTGTTCAGTTAGCTAGACAAATTAGCCGGGGGACGGGGGGGAGGAGGAACAGGGAATTTTCTATAGACAAATATAGAAATCTCTCTCTGTATATGCATATACATTTGTATATTTTACACACACCAGGGAGAGAATGCCTTAACTGAGAAATTTAACTCTGTGTATGCTGATATTTTTGCCATATTCCTGGAGCGAGTGGGAAGGGAAAAAACCTAACTCCTCACGTTGTATATTGGTTCTCCTTTCTCAAAAAGAGCAAAGTTCATGCTGCAACAGGAAAAGTTGAGCCATGTCCTGAAACACACAGTATGTCCTTGAGCGGGTGCACAAGCGTTGCAAGGGGCAGAAGAGAAGAACGTGCTGGCTTTAAAACCAGAAAGAAATGATAGAGCCCAGCTGATAAAATGTCACATTCCTCTTCAGCTACCACACAAATTCAGCCTTTTCTGTTGACAGCCTTCAAGAGACAACAAAAATCTAAACCATGCGATGATCATATCAGTAACTAGGTGAGCACTGTTGATAGCTTAAATAACAATAAACTGTGTTATTTTTCCTGTAATTTTGTCCATAGTGTTATGGCATATGTAGTCATCTAATGATGAAATAGTTTTAAAATTTGCTTCAGGGTACAGAAGTCAAGATCCACTGATTAGCATCTCAAAGTGCACTACAGGCACAGATTGTATAGCTGAATAATAGCACTTGTGTTTGTATGATGTTTTAAAAAAACAAAACCAAAATCCACTATTTTACTTGATGTTTGATGATGCACATTGATGAAAGTCCTTTCTCTCACAAAATATACAATATAACATAGCTAACCGTAAGAATTTCAAAGAGAAGGTAGAAAGGTAACATCACAAAAAGAGCCAAAAAGGGGTTTTGGTGTCAACACAAGATGCCTAGACCCTGAAGTTCATGGGCTTGATTCTCCAGTCGTTCCTCTGGTCTGAAGTCGCAAGTACCACTAAAGTTTACAATTTATTGTGGAGACAAATATGCCCCACTTTTTACTTTATTATTTTCATTTTAGGCAACAATTATTCAGCAGTTACTTACACAAATGACATTTTGTTCGCCAGCATTTGGGTGTTGTGCCTCATGTTTAATAAAAACTCACCACAGAAAATATTTAATTAAAATCTAGACAGAGACTTATGATACTGGCTGCACCAGCTCAGTTTCTGTTTTATTTCCTATGCCTAATAAGGTGGCTTTCAAACTTTATTGAATGTGAACCTTCCTAAAATTTGCTGTAAACTGATTGGACAGAAGTCTGATTCCAGACACACTCCGAGATGCCAGTCCAACGTACCGCCTTCAGGAGCGCCGCAAGTCCCATGTGTGTCCCCCTTTTGTCATTTCTCCAGTCATCATGTATTACATGGTTTTAGCTACAAAACTCTCTATCATATTTTGTGTTAAATAATATTATGAAAGTGCATCCACATGAATTTAGTATTAAAAATACTATACAGTATCAACAGGAACATTAGGATTTTACTAATTATTCAGGAACTATCAGCTTAAATTCTTTTTTTCCGTTAATACTTCTCTTTTCACCCAGAATATGTAAGTAGCATACAGGAATGACTTAAAAGAAAGCTTAACATTAATACAGTTAAACACACTTAGCATCAAAAATTAAGTTCATAAACTAACAATTATTCATGGAAGTATTTGATTCCAGTAGTACACATTTATTAAGCTTTGCTTTTACTTTGGAAGAGTTTTTTAGAAGTTAAAAAAACCTACCCGGTTGAATTATGAGGTATTGTGAAAGCTGTGAGAGTTTTGTGATTGCAAGTAACAGATTTACAGATCTGTAAGATCTGTAAAAGATTTACAGATAACAATTGAAAGGTGCATTATACTAATCAGAGGAATGTATAACCTTTGCAAAGCAGGTAGGAGTGAATCATTTTAATTTTCTCTCTTCTTGTGGCTTTATGTTCTTAGGCAAGGGAAGCAGAGGAAACCGAAATATGACCCTATTTAGATATATTAACTGCAAAGCCTTTGTAGAATTTTTAAGCAAACAGGATTGTGCTTCCAACGCTGCCCATCTAGTTTTCCAAAGTGTTAAATTGGATGGCTACTTGGACAGCTCTCTATTCATTACTGAACTGTGGAAAGGAAACACAGAGGTGGCATTTTCCTTTTAAAACATCTAATGCCTTGTAGTCAGATTCCAAAGCATCAAGGAGAGATTTTTTTTTTTGCTAGACAAGCTGTCGTAATTGAAATGAAGTCTAATCAGACTCATTACTGTTTTCAGCAATTTGCACCACCAAAGATGCTTATTAGGTAACAGTGTTTAATAAACATTAACAGCCAATCTTTAGCGTGAATGTAATGTGAAAAGTGTTCCTAGCGCTGAATAGATTTTCACATTTAGTAGTGTCATAATTAAGCTCAAGGAATTGGTAGCTGTGATGATAGATTTACTGCAATCTAGACTTTTTTTCCCCCTGAAAAAATATTTGAAAATACTTGGGGTTCAATAACATTTCCAGAGCAAATTTTAAAACGCTTAAAGACTGTGCTAGACTGGATTACCTCTGTAAATGGTGCTTAATCAGAGAGTATTTGGGGAATGCATAGAGTACTGTAAATTAGATATCATCTAGCAGGCACACATGAAGTTAATTCCACCTAGCTTTGTTTGACTGCTCTTCCATCACTTAACAATTTCCAGCCATTAATACACAAATAATAAATGTTGTCACCAGCTGAATGATAATGAACAAAAATGGCCAATAAATAGAGATACTTGAAGAAACACTTGTCAGTTCTCCTTCCACAGTAACAGCTGAAAATACTTGAGAAAAAATTGAGCAAATTACTCGATTTCAAAATAAAATTATGGATGTATAATATACGTGTATATTTATGCATACCCCCCCGCTGTTTTTCCTACACGTCTCACATACCATCAACTCCTAGTACTTACTTACCACCAAAAAACCCCAGGTTCCTAATGTAAAGAACACCACAGCTCTGAAAATGTAACATTGTGAAATATATTATTCATAAAACACAGCCATCAGCAAGAGATAAGTTTTCATCAATAGAAACTTCAATTTAACTAGATGTACACCTCACTGCACTAGTCATATCAATATTAGTACCTAACAAATGCTGAAAGAGGCAAAAAAGAAAATAAATTGCATGTATAAGCTCTAGCTAATTAAATATCCAGAGCAAATCTTGAGGAATAGCCACCGTTCTCTCACCAGATTGATTTAGGCCTGACATAATATTTAAAGTTATCAATAAGAAATGACCAAGACTACTTTTTTGTCTCCCACTAGGAGAAATACATAGGGATGCAAATGTTGTTTTGCTTACTAGAGATTCTGCCGGAGAAGGTTTGTGTCGGCGGCCAAGACTTTGGAAAGAAGCGCATAAAGATGAGTAATCAATAATGAAACCACCAACAAAATGCTGAAGACTAATTCTCTTGAACCAAGATTTTTATATCAGAATTTCATGTTAAGATGTTAAGAAGAGTTCCTTTACTGAATGAATGCTCTTATTACATCTTTCGTATACCCTAGCCCCCAAACTTCAGTAATCCTAAATGCAGCCTCTAAGCCTCCATATCTGTTCGCAGCTTTCTGAATCAATAGGACTATGAGAACTGAGACTACCAAATTAATGCCAGTTTCATTTGATTTTGTGGTACATGCTTCTTTGCACTACAAAGTGGAAAAAGGATAAAAAAACCCGCCCCACACCCAGAACTCATTCCCAGATGGGTTTTTGTAGCTTTCAGATCAAAATATCTTCCAGTTTCTTAAGTCTGAACTGAATTTGTACTCAGATCCAACATTTACAGCGCTGCTGCTTACCCTATCACGCAATTCCAAACTATGCACCTTTAAGTCACACACTTAGTTTCGATCCTCTGTAAAATACCATAACATTAAAAAGAAAAAACATAAAATAAAATAACAGAGACTCCACAGCTGCTTTGGATTGCCTTCTCTGAATAATGCATTAAACTTCACATCATTTGTGAGTGACAACCCGAAGCTCTAAGCTACATAATATGCATTTTGTACTGTTGATTTTAGTAAGCGCAGATGCTCTGAAGCATCAATTGCTCATCAATACGTCCTTCAATACCATACATTATATTTTTAGTAGTTTAAAACCGAGGTTGACAGAAATGAGGCATCCACAGGAGCTATCTTAGGCATCATTATAAAACTTTGGTTACCATCTTTTCTTACCTCTAACATAAAATTAAAGCAGGGCAGAACCTTCAGTGTATTCCTTCTGTACCCTAGCACTACCAAAAAAAATTAAAAAAAAAAACAACCAAAAAACCAAAACACTTTTCAGCCTCAGATGCATCAGTTTTTTATCAAGCCTACAAAACATCACTCTGCTCACCTAAGATGCTGACCCCAAACAATGACTGACTTTTAATAGAAATTGAGAGTCTTCCTTCTGAGATCTCTAGGCCTGCTTAGCCTGATCCCAAAAGCCTTCTTTATCAGACCGCTAGACGAGTTTCCACTGAAGAACTAGGACCCACCAAAATGTACACTCCTTACAGGCTGCTACTCTGAGATGGAGTGTTGTATGTAGAGGAGTACAGACTAGCATAAGAAATTGCAGAAGTATAGGAAGTCAAAGAAGGAGGTGAAGCTAGAGGGGCACGTCAAACCCAAGTCAGAATTTGCCCCGAAACACTGTGAATTGGTAAGAAGGAGCAATAGGATCCTAAAAAGAGGACAGCGAGAAAAACCTTAAGACGCATCTTGAAGTTAAGGCGCTGCCGTTGGCCAGTGCCTCTGGGGTGGCAGAGGCTGAGGACTGTCCCCAGGAGCATGACCAAGCAGGTGGAGGCAGCTCTAGTGGCAATGTTTGCTGTTATTCAAACCGCAGGTGAGCCCCGGAGCCTCTCGTCTCAGGACAGCTCCACCGAAAGATAGCATAAATACCAGAAACTGGAGTCTACGTGAAATCTATTGCACTTTCTACAGCAGCATAGACATTATTTTCTTCTCCATCAGTGAAATTCCAATATTATAGCCCAACGTCTCCCAGTCAGGACCCAGCATCAATCACAGTTTGCCCTTCAGCAAAAGGCACCACCATAAACAATCCGTAGGGTGCCTTTGAGTACAGAATGCCTCCGATTTCTCCATTCTCTTGTTTATGGCAATTCTATTTAGATTTTTTTTGTGGGCTAGAGAGCAGCTTGGATAAAATACCATATAAAATCGTTTCACTTGGTGTTCTGCACTGTTTGTTTGTTGGCTTTTTAAACACCACCCCCCCCCAAATTAAACTTAATTATTCCAAACAGAAGCAGCCACTTGTCCGAATGACTGTGCACAAACCACCCCTGCGGAGTGCTGAGGTTCCTGTTCTATTCTGACACACTTACAAAAGCTACATAATAGATGAGCTGCAGCAGATGAGAACATTTGTCTAACAGAACTGGAATCCTTTGTATGATGGCAGATAATATTCCCAGCACTTCAGATTGGTTTAAACACACAGATTTGCCTCATAGGTCTTTCTTTAAAGGTAGAGCAGTCTAGTACCCAACTTCCCCGACTGAAATTGCGTACGGAAACATCTCCTTATACAATGAAGGAGGCAAAAGGAAGACCATCAGGTCCTATATAATACAGTTGTGGTTTTGTCTGGGGGATGGGGGTTAATAGTGAAAATGCATGTGTGAGTGAGGAAAACATCCACGAGCTTTGGAGGGATTGGGGTGAGCACAGCAGAACGTAGCAGTCCTTGACTTTTTACTTTATTTTTCATAGAATCTGTTTTCTGCTTTTCCACTACAGAGCTTTCTATTTATTTTAGCATAACTCCATATATTTGCCATTAAACAATCAAGTTCTAATAAAAAACATAATGCAAACAGCCAGTTGTGTAATGAAAAACAACACAGGGTTGAAGGGGGGTTCCTGCCTGATGTCAGCAGCAGATTAGCTTATGCCCTGCAGCGTGAGATGGGGAAATATGTTCCTCACTACTACAGTTTTGATTCTGTATTTATATTTTAGATGTATTTTTAAAAAGACACAGTATAAAGCTTTGGTTCAGAGAATCTCTCTCTCTCTCTGTATATGTATGTATAACTGTACACATATATTTACTTCCCTTCCCAGAGCAGGGATGATGTTTGTCTCTAGCAATGGCACAGTGTCAAGTCTGGAATCCAGCAGACAGAAAAAGCACACAACCAGTAAAAAAACATGTTTTGGACTATCCCAATGCAGACTGTATCAACTGCAATCCCAAATACATGTCCTTTTGAGAAATTCTGTGACCCTTTTTTCAGCAACCATCCCGCTGCACTGCAGCGTCCTGCAAGATTATTTCTGCCTAGAGAATGACATAGTTTTATTCATAAAAAGGTAAAAACCATTCAGTTAATTGCTTTTTATACTCAATAAATCTTAACAATTTATTCACCAGCAGCAAGCCAGGAGATCTCCTCCAACAGACACAGATCTTTCAGATGCATCTTTCCTCCCGTATCTGACATACATGATCTCCTCCCCTTCCCCCAGTTCTTTACATGCGTTTCTGCACTGTCCTCTGTCTCAAAGTTAAAGCTGTGTCAAATCAAGAGCAGCAGTGCTAAAGGGTGGTCAGAAAATAGGACAGCAAAGGTTTTTGAAGTTAACAAAGCAGCATCCTGCTCCTACCATCTATCAAGCACGTTTCTGGTTTCTTCATGTACTGAAGGCCAGATTGGGTGATTGCCACTCACTTTAGGAATTTAACTCTGCAGATACAACACAGCCCTTCAAGACGCTCACCCCCAAAGGCTTGTGACATTCGTATCGGAAAGGTCCCATCTCAGTCTATGTCAGCCCGCTGGCTGGCTGTCAGGCAAATACCTAACCCACTATACCAGTATACGGGGTTAGCTGTTCTGAAGATCTATCCAAGAATAAAGAGTAAAGTAGACAGTAGGAACAAGAAAATCACATTTATGAGGACTTCAGAAACTTTAGTCCATGAAAGACAGGGAAATGAGTCAGAACCGCTATACTCAAATCTTCGTTGAGTACTTGCTAAGGCAAAAGAAGGCTTTAAAGTTGTCTGTGGCCTTACTTAAGATTTTTTTTTAGTTGTTTAGATTTTTTTTTTAAACTTCGCATTGTTTTCGTTAAGTATATAATTATTTAGGCACATTATGATACAAAGATCTTACGCCATCTTTTCAAGAATACATCCAAAACATTTTAAATAAAAACCCCGTATTTGATTTAATGAAAAATGCCTTGGGCTGTATCCATGTCTTGTTCATTCTATGTATTAAACAGAGAGTTTGTCATGACTGAACTAAAAGGTACTTGATAACAAATGGTTAGAGGGCATGGGCTGATATTTAAGAGGTAAGGTTGCACCAAGGTAGCTTTGATGGGCCATTTTATATTGAGGATAACCAGAAATGACATTTCTTAAAAAGGTCTGGATTGCTAAAGAGGAGGAATGCCCTAAATGCATCAGTGAAAACTGCTGCTGAGCGTGACTGCTTTTATTAATATTTTGACTATTTTCGAAGGAAAGACAGTCATGCTACAAATGTTTTTTCAATAAATCTCTGGCGAGTACTGGGCATTTCCAAGATCAGTTACACAGCATACTCTTAAAATGATTAAACTGTCTCTCGCAGCACTTTAAATGATAGACTGTCTAGAAAAAGCACTAGTGCCCCACAAATTAGGAATTGTAGCAGTAGTTGATAAGCTAGAATGAGCTCTGGGCCATTTTAGGACACACCTCATACTCATTACTCGGCTGCACCTATTGGAAGAATTCTTCCTCTTGTGTCAGGTCATTCAACTGCATTAAAATACCTCACTGTAATGTTACCTCTTTATAACACCCCACATACTTGGGTATGGAAGTGCTGGTTATGGGATGAACAATGAGCTTACTTTTATATGCACTGCATAAAGATACTGCTTATGTGATTTAATCGAAAAAGAAAATTTAATCTATATTTCTGGGTATCTCTATCTAAAGCCACAAGGTGCTATGACAGAGAATTTAAATTGTTTGAACGGTTCCCCTGCTCCTTTCTTCAAGTTGTTATTAATGTCTATAATTTAGGTCTGCATGTTGCTAACATGCATGTGGATATCTTGCTAGTCATATGAATAAAGCTGCATAATTAGGTACTGGTATAATTTGTAGCCTCCAACTCTTTCTCCCACTTCCCTTTCCTGATGCTCCTTGAAGAGACTGTGATTTATGTTGGCGGCAGATCGTGCCACCATTATTCACAGAAATACCCTTTGCCTGTGATTTCTTTGAAATTAGTGACAAAAAATTAAACCTCCTAGCAGTCACCAAGGATGGGGATATACGGCAGGCAACAACTCCTCTGCCACCAACAGGTTGGGGGAGTATGATTGTGTTGCTGGGATGGGAATTTGGGCAGGTGACCAAATGGTTACCTGTGCTTACCCTTTCATCCTCCAAACTGACAGATACTTCTTCAAATTCTCAGAACTCCTTTTACAGAGTCTCCATTTGACAATTTCCAAACATGCCCCAATGTGTTGACGAAGTTCATCTCTGTTAACAGGAAACGAAACTGAAATAAAGAGGCACTCTTCGTGTTGACTGCGAGCTTTTCAGATTTCATGGCAGCCTGTGTCTTCCCAGTGCCTTTCACATGGAAGAGATAATGTGTGCAAAGAAAAACAAAATTGTAGGCTTAGTAATGTCAAAATCTGATTTATGCCAAAATAAAGATGTCAACAATAGCAGAATAAGTGACAAGTGTTAAATTACCCAAAGAAGGAAATTCTGTAATTATTTACCTCTCTGGCACATGATCCTTAACAACCTCCAGACCTAAAAGGAACACCAGGAACCACACACATTTTGAAATTGGGCTGTTTTTCTTATATTTGAGAAATGACTTTTTACCCAAATTTTTTTTTTTTAAATACAACTAAGTGCCACCAACAACATTTCAAATAAAACGTCAGCAGTAAGCCCCATAGCTGAATATGCTGGGAGCTGAGTATACAGTCTGCAAATGGACAACTTTAATTCGATTCCTGGCACCACTAGCCACGCTGAGAATTCTTCTATCTCTTCACAACAGGGGTTTGCTCTTTTAAGCATTGCTCCCTGAAGGGAAGGAAGAACTAGAGAAAGAGGATTTCCAATGACCCTGCACAGATGAATGAATGTGTCAATGGTGAATATTGGTTCAGCTTTGAAATAGGGAATCCTGCAGTGGTTTCTCTGCTTCATCCCCACTAGTGAGTTCCACTGTGGACTTCAATGTGTAGGAGGCCTTTAGGGGACAGATAATAAATGGGAAAAAAAAAAAAAAAAAAAAGAGGAGGGTGGGGGAGGAAAAAAAAAATCAATAAAATGGTTTAAAAATAATAGAAAGGCATTTCTCTAACTATAGCCTTTAAATTATTTCTTAGATGATTTTCTCAGAAATGTGCATCTACTTGGCCTAGCTAGTTACAGAAATCCATTTTAAAAAAGCTTAAATAAATAAGGGGTCCATACCAGATAGCCAACATTAAAGACCAACGTGCCCTTTCAGCACATATTTAATTTTGGTGGGTTTCATTTGTTCACTTGTTTGTTTCTGGGGTAAAGATGATGTAAAAACAATTGTGAAATTGTTAAAGTGCTCTCTGTTTCAGTGTGAGCTTATTCTTTCATTTACGACTGATTTCACCGCAAAAATGGTGACATGCACAACCAAACATGTAAAGGAAAGATGCCTTTTCTGACCTGCATAACTCTCCTATAACTCAGGTAAACATAAGAACATTTGTCTAAGCAGTAGTGGAATACACATGTAATTCTACAAGGCTTTTAGTTCATTTTCATTCAACTACCTATCAATCAATCTCACCGTGACACAATATAATTTCCTAATCATGCCAATATTCATGCTTTTATCTCTTTTTAAATCAAAAGAACATATATTTCAATAAGACAGAAGTCTAATTATTTAAACATGATGTAGAATAACACTTCTCTAAGGCCATTTCTTTTATGATTTTTAGTTCCTTAAAATTGCTATATAATTTAATCTCTATAGAGAATTTTATATAAAAGAATAACACAGGCTTCCAGTAAAGAAGGCTGAATTGTTAAATTCCCAGTAAGTGCTTCTTTTTCCTCCTTCATCTCTACAGTATTTTTATTTGCTTCTAAGAGCAAACCCAATATATTCAAAGTGAAACATACTATTTCTCAAAATGTTAGAAACACATAAGAGCAAGCGCATCTTTTTTCTTCGACATGTGATAACTTTAACACATAGGAGAACAAAAAAACAAACAAAAAACCCCCCAGCAACTCTGCACAGGTTTCTATACTTTTGAAAATGACGTTGGCAGTCAACTGCTTTCTATAGCTGACTGCATGCTCTTTAAATATAATAATTTTATGCAAATTAAAGGCTCATTATATAATTGCTAACAAAATATTTACATCTACCTCCACTTTAATGTTGCTGAGAATTAAAAAAAGAATTATGGATATCTAAAGGGACATACACTGGCCACTTTCAGTCATTAATATAATATGCAGATACTGAATGTTTTTGGATACTCCTGGGTATTAGCTATATATTTCATAGATATCATCAGATATGATCCTGTTTAAGCTAACAAAGAATTTGGCTAATCGGATTTATATGGTATACAGAATTTCCTAAAGATACTGTCTGGGATTTGCCTTTTTTTAAGTAGTTGAGATGTTAATGTTCTTTTAAGGCTATTTTTTAAATACCGAGCCACATCTTCATGAAGAGTTGCACTGATTTCCAATTATGTAAAAATTAATTTGTTTAATCAAGCTACAAGAAGGACAAGAAGTTGAACTGGAAAAATTCCATCACATTAAGTAAAGGATTATTACTCACAAGAAATATTTTCAATGTCAGACAGACTTGCAGCCATAAACCAACTATACTTCTTACAGAGAACTCTATGTGCCTGTCTCTCCTGCCTGACTAGTTTTTCAGAGCCCTCCAAAACAACACCAAAATGAACTCTAAATACAATGTTGATTTGCTTTTAAATTTCATTTGCTTTAATCACAGCCAAAGAAATTTCCAGGAATAAGGCTTAAATAGATAGAGTTACTTTTTATAAATGTGTATTATCTTTTACATGGTATGTGCACTGGCAAAGGAAGGGAGATTCCTGACAAGTTGCTCTGCCTCTGGTTTCGGAATTGTCTAATAAATAAGGATATGAGTTCACCTGGACCACTCTCAGCAACATGATAATAAATGTTTCCCTTTTAAAACACATTTGCAAACTTGTAAAAAAAAAAAAAAAAACCCTCAATGTTTTTATGTTGTCATAATCACAATGCATGAAGTCCTTTCATTTTGGTGTTCATGATCATTGTCAAGTAAATTCTGTTGAAAAAAGGGAACAAAATTTTGGCATAATTTTGGGATGATAGCAGTACAGATGAGAATTGCTCCCATAACCTCCTGCTGATGCTGAACGGTGATAAATGCAAAATAATCCAAAATGAGTTGCTTTCCAGTCCCTTTCCAGGCTACTTGACATCCATTGCTCAAGTGTTTCAAACCTTCAGTCAGTGACTGTAATAGTGCACAGATGGAACAATATTTATTCTGTCAGTGGAAACTAATTAGGATGACACTAACTCTGAACATTAAATCAGAAGGAAAAAAAAAATCACACTTTACAGAGTGTGGCACATGATCTGTCAGTTTACAAATAAAAGCTATAAATTTTAATATATTTCTGTGACATGGGAGGTGTGACCATCTTTGCTGTTGCTGCTGCACACGGTAGACAGAGATGGGCTTGCAGAGCCATATCTGGATTTGTGCACAAACGCACCCATCTCTACCATTAATTCACTTCATGTCACGTCAGAAACTGCATCCCAACAAATTCCACACTGCAAGAGCAAGTCAGACTTGCAAATTATTTCACATTATTCTTCAGTCAGCCACACCGCCCCTGTCACTCAGCCGTCACCCCCCTCAGCCTGTGGTCCTTCAGGTTCTAGCTGTGCCAACGCCATGAGCTGGGCAGAATCTCACTCAAGTCAGGGAGGTGGCCGGCCCCACCATTCTGCTTCTTTCCCTTAACTCCAGCTGCAGGCTTTATGCGGTTGGCTGCCCTTTGGAATAAAAGATCCCATTTGATAAATCGTCAGGTCTTATATATATATGTGCAACCTCCATTCAAGGACTGGCTCACAGCCGCTGAAGTCTCAAGATCAGACATGTGACCTCAACACAGAAACTAGTGATTTTCAAAACCTCACTAGGGATTTAAATCTGCAACTTTTGGTGACTGAATACTTTAAAAAGTATTCTTCTTGACTTCTGATGTTCATGAGCTTGAATAAACTGGTTCACAAATGCTTAATGCTTTGAAGACGTCGTGGTACAGCTCATATTCACAAGATTAAAAACATAGGGTAGAACATGGGAGTTTGCTATTAGACTCAACTATTGGTCCAGTTGTCTTTCAGCACTACTCCCTTTAAATAAATGGACATGTCAAGAGAGAATCAGGTTTGATATGCATACATATTCATGTAGACCCACCATCCCAACATCTTAGTCTATAATAGCTAACATTTGTAGGGAA
>NW_010543065.1:54564-63016 GCF_000687285.1 Phaethon lepturus
TAGGCAATGTTGACCTGTGTAATTTGGAGTGGCAAATTAATTGAGACCCAAAAAACAGAGGAGAAAAAAAAAAAGAATATCAACTGCCCACAGTTAAGCAAGTGTTAACATTTTGGAAGTAATGCATCATAAAAGAGTCATCCCATTAATTATTGTTCTGCTAATATAAGATAATCTGGGCAGAAACAGAACTGCCTGAGAAGGTGAGATCTCAAAGGCTTCTTGTCTATGCAGTGGCACGATCCCTTAGCGGTGTTTAGAAAAATACATTTGGAAGTGATACTTTCTGTATTGGTAGTGTTCTTCACTTAGCATCTCTCAGCAACCAGGAACACGCTGGTGCAGAATTTCACTTTGACTCCATCCATATTATACTAAAAGTAATGACAATGAATATTCTTTTCATAAACCAGATGGAATAGTTAAACAAACACCTCTTCAACAGTTCCAGCTATAGCCATTAAACTAATAAAGGATATTACCTACGTCTAGAAATCTGGCTTTTCTCAGATCAATTAGAGTAATTCAGAAATTTAATTATTTTAATCTGAAAACATATTTTAAAACATCTTCTAAACTGAGATACTAAATGTGCTCCATAAGCTTTGTTTATTTATTAATATTCATGTCAAACCTCAAAGGCTACTAAATGTCCCTCTTACACTTTAAAATAAAACACAAAAATTCAAACACAAAGCACAACATAATGAGTAAACCTGTAAAAAATGAAGTGCATCTTACTTCTTACTGACAATATTATCTTCTGTGGATGCCAGATAACATCTCTACTGAAACTATACTTTGGCTTGACAATAAAGCTGGAAGTTACTCAAGTGTATTGTAGCCAACTGTCAGATTTAAAAACAGTCACAACATACTATTAGTGGCATTCAGCCAATCTCTTAAGGAACACAATGACCCGAACTTTATTCTGAAAACTCAGTTTGAAAGCAAATCTATTCCCTAAAGTAATTTTCAGCACTGCTTAAAAAGCTTGGAAAAATCAGATTAGAGTAAACCAGGTTATGTAGATGTTATGAGAATGTAACTTCTAAAAATAACTTTATGGATCAATTCTAGTAAACTTCAAATACAAAGATCTCACCTTTCACACATCTCTGCACTTCTGTGTTCTATAATTCTGGTCCCAAATTATCAGATTGATACAGTCTGTATAGTTAGTACAGTCGAAAGCCTGGGATATAAAACGACTCCCGTGCATTGAAGATTTATGCCTTGATAGGCTTATATGAATACATTACATACAGTATCTGATAGAACTGCTGCACTGCATGCTGTATTTTGAAATGACTATGGACGCCTGAGAAAAAAATAAATATTCTCTCAAACAAACAGGCACACATATGTATTACTATAATCTGCAACAGGGCACAAATTTCCTGCCATTCTTTTATGCAGTATTCCCATCACCATTGTAAATTTCCATGAGAAATAACAGAGAATCTTACAGATGAATGAAAATAAAAAAGGAGATAATGCCAAATACAGCCAATGAATGAGGTGCGACCATTGAAAGCGTGCCATAATCACAGAAAATGCACCCAGGTAAATGCTTAATAGAAACTCCTATGAACTAACAGCAGTGACACATAATCAATGAAACTCCTATTAAAGCATTATTAAGATGTAACCTTGTTTATTCTAAGTAATATAAAATGTACTCACTCACACATAAAAGCCATCCATGCACTACCCAGCCTATCACAAAAATGATGAGATATAGTGTAAAGGAAGGTGTTCAAAGATACTTCAGAAAAAGAAGCGTACACTAACGCTTCAATACATTTGGTCCAGAAAATAACTTAGATGTTATTAATGTATGACAGCATATATTGAACTTATTCTTTCCAAACAGCATCGACTAAATGTCTCTGTAAAATTGATTCCAAGGGATAGCAGTTTACTACTTTGTGTATTCAAATTAAGTTACTGCTTAGCTAAAATATCACATGCAAGGAAGAAATGGAGTTAGTCTCAACATGCGGCTAAATAAGATGATTTGTTTCATGCACAGCAACTCTACAGACTTATTTGCCTGCTGATTCATGATATCTAACTTAAAACTTGTCCTGGTTTCAGCTGGGATAGAGTTAATTTTCTTCCTGATAGCTGGTATAGTGCTGTGTTTTGTATTTGGGATGAAAATAATGTCGATAACATACTGATGTGTTTAGTTGTTGCTAAGCAGTTGAGAACTGTTCAGCTTCTCATGCTGGCCTGCCAGTGAGAAGCTGGGGGTGCGCGGGAAGCTGGGTGCCGCGGCTCGGGAGCTAACTGGGCATCGCCAGCGGGTGGGGAGCAATTGGGCTGTGCAACACTTGTTATGTATATTCTTTTATAATTTTTTTTTTTTCCTATTAAATTGTCTTAATCTCAACGCATGAATTCTACCTTGTTTCAGGTTTTCTCCTCGGTCCCGCTACAGCGGTGTGGGTTGTTTCAGCTACCTGCCGGGGTAAACCATGACATAACTTTAGGAGCATTAGGAGCCATTTATACAAGAAAAGTACTGTGCTTCATTTCACTTTCACCTTGCTAGTGAGGAAAACTACATCAATTTAAAGCACTGCTTACCTTATTCAAACTACAACTGAGTCTTTGGAAGGATTTTGCCAAAAAGGAAATTGAGGATCAGATTTCTCTCCACCCTTATCACACAGCTGTACCACCAGGAAAAGAACACCACAGATATACTCCCAGTTTCAGCAAAGGAACTTATGATTTAAATGAAGCATACTTATCTGCTCAGCATTTTTGGTGCCCATCTACATAGTCAAAGTTATGCCTAATGCCATGGAATCTAAGCGTGACTATACAAATACTTCACAGCAAATACTTTCCCAGGGCAAGTACAAATTAAGGAAATAACGAGCAATTGCAATTCCTGTCGTGGTCAACAACTTGCCTCAAGATCATCACCAGGTTCCCATTGAAAAACATTGACTGTTACTCAGCTTGAAATCAGGGGGAGTTTTCGCTTTGAGCAAGGTCATTCTCATAGGTAGCGTACAGTGGAGCAAAGAGAATAGTAGTGTCGTAACCACATGTGATATAATAGAGAATGGTAAAAAAAGTCTAATTGTGTTTATCTGATCTCTATTTGCAGCATTGCTAAGTATTTCAGAAGGTGCAAAACTAGTAAGTAACGCAGCAGAAAGTGCCTCAATATAAAATGAATGTCCCCAAATGCAGGAACTCAAAAGAAAGAGAAAGTTGTAATGGCATTGTATAGACTGTTATTTTAAAATTTTGCTCTCCATTCCTACAATTTACAACCTTTTGGCTTAGGCTATTTTCTCTTTGAAAGAGACACCCTCAGTGGAGTCAAAGAATTTCATTATTACTCTAGTTATTCGGTGCTTTTCTGCAATTTTCTTATTAAAAATACCTGTGTTAGCACTGTAAGCACCTGAAATCTCTTTGTTTATTAGTTACATGTAAAAAATGTCCTTATAAAAATTATTCTCCTCAGTATTTCTTGCTTCACCTGTTCTGAGATAATGTAGCACTGTGGCACAGAAAAATTAATAAACTGCTTTTGTGCCTAAAAATATACATAAGTTTTCTTTTATTAGCTTTCCCTTTCTTCCTTCAACCTAAACCACAAGACATTTTCATTTATAATTGCATTTTTATTTTGAAATGTTTGTTTTACAATATTTGTTTCTTAAATCTCTTTCAGAACTCTGCAGAGCTGATATACACATCAACGTCTGCTTGAAGTAACAAAAGTGCAATCCAGTGGAATTAAATGCAGTTGTGTTTTGATGTTAAAATAATCTTATAAATACAGTTTCACCAAGTAACAGTGGTAAGAACATCTCAGGAGGCTCAAACAAAATCTTTTCAGTTCAAAGGTGCATCCTAAAATTTTGACCATTTTCTACTGAAAAGTATTGCCTTTTTCCCTCCCTCTCCATGCAAAACTTGTTCATTTAGAACAGGCTGGTTTTACATCTTGAGAGGACAGGGAAGAGGGCATCCTGAAGATGGACAGAGGACAGCATCACTTTTTCTCGTAGTAAAGACTGTAAGCTACAAAGAGGATGACTTTGGTATGAACCATTTGTGGAGAATAATTGCAAACATGTAGAAAGAACAAAAACTAGGACAGTGTGCTTTAATCAGGGATGCAGGAGCAACATTCCTAGTTCTAAAGAACCCCAGGTCTCACACAGAGCCTGGGACAGTGATTCGCTTCAGAAAGAGCAAAATACTTTCCTTCCTCCACCCCATTCTACACAGTAACTTAGAGCAATCGACTCCAAAGCTGAAGCCTGCGGAATTTAACAGCTCAGCCGTAAATCTTCATTCCCAAACCCTTCCCACCTGCCATGATTACTAGCAGTCATTCTTACTAATTAAGAAGAAAACAAACATTTCTCACTTCTTGCTGTGGGGGAAAAATAGTTCCTGTGAGACATACAGATGGGAACTTACTTGGCAAATATTTCTCTCCAGAAACAACTTATTATGCTAACAAATAAAGTGTGCCAGGTCCCAGCCTCCAGCCTTGAGGACAAGTGGCACAGTACAGAGGTTAGTGGCTGAGCCCACACTTGAGTGCATGTCCTGTCTCCATTTAGTTTATATGATGTAGCCTGGGAGACTCCAGAGGAAGAGCAAAACTTTGAAGAATGTCACTGACGTTAGGTTACTTAGTAATGACAGTGAAATACCTGTGCAAACTTCCTATTTATTAGACATTTATTTTTTCATATGTAAGATACATGGTAGGTCAATCTAAAACAGTGAGACATGCTTCAAGTTTTCCAGAAGTCTTCACTGGAACTTTTTATAGTGTAACAAAAATTACGTCCAAAACAGAGAAAGAAAGATCTATCAAAAAACCAAAAAACCCACCAAACAAACACCGAAAAACCAGAGGATGACGCCCTTTCAGAAAGGCAAATCGTGAGTTTTATTTTTCCAATACAAATTGCATCTACTCACTATTCCCCTAAACTTCTATTGAGATCTCTCTCCTTCTTTCAATAATGAGTGCAACATCTACGCATATATTAGCTGTAAACTAAAAAAGAAAGGAAGACTGTTGGGAGAGGCACACATTTTCCACATCTGGATTTGATTCAAAGAAAGGGGGAAAATCAAGAAAACAGGGATATAATAATAGCTTAAAGAACAGAGGGGGGAATACAATGGACTTCTAGAAGAAAATACTAATTCTGATGCAAATAATTATCAGCTAGATGGCATGGTTCATAAATAGACTAATTAAGGAACTGGATCCAATCAGTAAGAAATACTTTTAAGGTTTGTTGCTTTGACTCTCTGTGTTCCTAAACAAAATGGAAAAGTTTGAAGTGCTGCAGGATGTAGAATGAGCTATTGCAGGAGAGTAAACTACATTGAAACAGCAGTCAGGGCTGGAACACAGATACCAAAATGCATGTGTTCTTTAGGGAAAACAAAAATAGATGGAAAAGGGTGTCTGATGACATAATAGACTATGTAGACATAAAAAGGGGTATGTTGGACAAAACACTCTTGTCAAATCAAAATAATAGACATAGGGAAAAAAAAAGTGTGCTGGAGCAGTCCTAGAAATTATGCATTAAAACTCCCAGATTACACCTAGACTTGGAGGGAGTGGGGGACACACACCGATGTTTAAGGAGGCAGAAGAGGTGAATTGATCCAGACAATAGTTCTTCTATCAGTTCAAGGTTTAAATACATATAGATATATACATATTGCAGAAAAATGGGATGCAGTTCATTACTGAATACGAATAAGGCATGAGAAGTAGGAACATGCAGCGGAAACTTGCAGATTACACAAAATTAGGAGGCAATACCAGTAGAAAGAAAAATCAAACTATCATGTTCCACATAAACAGAGGTAATGAACAGAAAGAAGTAGTAGCACAAAGTATGAGTTAATAGTGAAAAAAAAATTGCTGCAAGTTGAAACTTAATCACAAAGCAAAGAGAAAGGAAAAAAGCTGACTGTAAGATGGACTTTCACCAACTATTTTGATGGAAAGATGGAAACAGGCTATGCAGCTGTAAAGCATAAACAGGCAAATTTTTTCTCCAGAAAGTATTACTGTCATTACACAGTGAAACCTCACCAGAAATGTAATTCTGATATTCTTCAGGGAAGATTGATTTAAACTGGGAGAAGAACAGGGAAGGGCTATAGGGATGACACTGGAAATGAAGAGTGTACATTCACAGAGAATAAAAGACGTAGGCTTGCTCTACCCTGCCAAGACTGAGTAGGAATATGATTCCTCTGTAAAAATATAACCAGCAAAGCATATACACTAGAGATGAACTATTTAAGTCAAAAAGACAACATTGGCACACGAACAAATAAGTATAAAACAGCCACAAATAAATTTATGCTGTGAATTAGAAGATTTGTAACTCCCAGGGCAGTAACATTATCGAACAGCCAACCAGAGTCCTGAAGGACAAAAATAATTAGCTCATGTTAAGACACAGCTTTATCATTTTATATTATAATATATAGTGACAGTAGGGGACTGGACTTTGAGATTCTCTAGGCCCTTTGGTATTTTATATACCCATATGAGAAGGGTTACAGAGCTCTTCTTAGCCTGTGGAAAACTGGTGGGACTGGGCCAGTGGTGAGAACATTAAGGTAAAGACAGGAAATATTAACTTGGCACAGAGTCATACTAAAGAATGAACTATTGGTTCCAAACTGGGGCCAGCTCCTCTATAGGCACCTCAGAGAATGGGCAGTCTACTTCTGCTTGTGTGTTTCTACATGTGGGTATATTTTAAGATGATTTTGGGTAGGGAAAAGAGTAAATAGAAATAACGATACATTTCTGCTCAGTTCTTCAGCATAACTCACTTCCTTGTCCCTAGTTACCTAAAGGTTAAGCTCATAGCACTGCAGAGCCCAGCATTCCTTCCACTCACATGCCAAAACCATTCCTCTTCAGATATGCACTGCCTGCATCATTCCTATTTAAATACTAATGCACTTTTTTCTTTTTTTTTTTTTTAATATTTTTCTCTTTATTTATTTTAACTAATAATAATGCACTTGCACCCTCTGGTATTGGCACCTACATGACTATATGATAAAATTCTGTTGGGCTACACGCAGAGACTTCCAAAATACCCATTTTGTAATACGTGTTTTTATGTTGGGGTTTTTTGGCTGTTGGTTTGGTTTGGTTGTTGGTTTTTTTAAACAGATATCTTCACATACTGCTCAGAGATTGTGAAAAGGGGTTTTCCTTTTATCAACTTTAAGCATGTGGCAGTGATCAAATGGGTACAGCTGTCCTTTAAGGACACTGGCAATTATTGTCATCATACCTCCTGTTAGGCAGTTCAAATTGCTTAAAACTTTGATAATGATTACTTGACTGCATTTAAATGAAGGTCGTTTACCCTTCCATTCCCTACTTATATAGCATCTTTCGTGCAACACGCCTCAAGGCCCTTTCCAAAGAACACTAATCAGTACACAAAATTATATTGAAGCAAATAACCTTGTCACAAATTCCATTACACAGTAAAAGCTAAATAAAAAATAATAGCTTTCCTGTCTATATTTAAAAATATATATCCACTTAGTGTCAAGCTTTTCAAGTAGAGGAGAATGCCACAGAAGAGTACGGATCGCACTGCGCAGCAAGGAAATGAAAAGTAAACTATTGCTACGACACACTTAACCAGTATTCTCCCTACCTTGCCAATAATGCAGCCAATTGCAAAAATCAGTATTTTTAAAATGCTGGCTCACGTTAAACTCAAAAATTTTCAATGGACATTTCAAAGGAACAGCTGAAGCCATGTCTAAGAGGGCCAACCAGCCAGTGGAACAGAAATCTCCTTGTCTTGTTCTAATAACTGTTTTAAGGTTTGATTGAGGCAAGACTGGCATCAATCTGACACTTACTTAAAGGAGAACTATAACAGTTTTGCTCAGCCTGCCAGTTCAAAATGGAAGAAGGATTTCTTCCCATAAATAAAGGTAATTTCTTATCTATGTACACATACAACGTCCTACACTAGCTCAGACAAGTGAATGTACTTCCCTCGCTTGCAAGTTTAGACAGGAGAAAAGATGACTGATAATGTCACTCCTATTCCATAGTGGGCTTGTTGGCTACTTACTGGTAACCCTGACGCTGACTGTAAATAGAGCAGTCTCCACAAAATCCAGCAGACTCTCTGAGATGCTACAAATTGACATAAGTAAAAATATCACATAAAACCAGCCTGGAAATTACCTTTCCTCCTAACCAAACAAGTGATTTCATTTACTTTAGTGGCAAACTCAGACCTTCCCTTGTCACAAGTCTGGGACCATAACAGAAACTACAGAAAAACTGTGCACACAAGAAGCTAAAATTACAAAAATCTTAATTCATTGATAAATGTAGCATTGCATTTATATTTAAATAATATATTAATATTAT
>NW_010543066.1:0-396 GCF_000687285.1 Phaethon lepturus
GGCAGGAGTAGGAGCCTGCTCTGCGTACCTGGGGGCTTCTCTTCTTAATAACGGCCTATAAGTGGTGTTGTATCAAGAGCAGATACGTCTGGTTTAGCCTTGGAACCAGATGCCACTTGCAGAGTTAAACGTGAGGTTAACGACAGTAACTGCTGATGTGAGGTGAAAACATCACAGGAGAGAAGACAAGGAGAAACACACCAATCGCTGAAGTAAGTATGGGCTAGAAAGTACTGAGAAAAAACCGATATAGAAGGTGACTAAAACCTGTGAAATGCGAAGTCCAGGCTGTATTAGCGCTGGGGAGCCTGTCGGGGTGGCGGGAGCAGAGCAGGGCCGGACTCCGCTGTTGGAGCCGCCAGCGTCCCGGCCAGCCGCGGCACCATCCTACCCGTC
>NW_010543066.1:427-2852 GCF_000687285.1 Phaethon lepturus
CCGGTCCGGTGGCTTCAGAGTATCCCCCCCGACACTTGAAGACTACAAGAAAAACTGTTGCCCTTGCAGCTACGCTTTTTAATGTATATTTAATGTACAAAAAGGTGCAAGCTTCGGAGATGACTGTTTTCCTTCTGTTCATTCACCCAAATCGTTCTTTCTCCAAGCAGAAAGCCAGAGCTTGGTCCCTCTTTGGTGTGTGTTTCGAAGGGTTCCCGTCCTGTCGGCCTGGGCAGAAAGCGAGGAGGCATTAGCCTTCCTAACGATGTTTTAATCTTTTGCAAATGTTTTGAATATAAACCCTTCTGTTGTCGTTTGCAGTGAACCACGGAGTGACCCGCTGCCTTGGATCTGTGGTGGGCTTCCCCCAAAGAGCTGTTTTCAGTTAAAATAAAACCCAAGATGTTTTTTTCTTATGCACATCTATTTTATTCTTTGCAAATAGAAGCCTTGGCTGTTTGTTTATTTAAGCTGATTTTGGCATTTAAAGCTGCCCTTGCTCGCATCGTCGGCATGGCCGTTCAGCTGGCGCCTGCGGCGCGCTCTGCGACACGGGATGCCAAGTCTGAAAATCGCGGCTGCGGCTGCGTGCCAGGCTATCGCCCCTCACCTCTGGGCACCCAGGGAGACGGGACGGAGCAAATCCTTTGGTTCAGTAGGTCACGTTGGCTTCGGCATGGGCTAAGGCAGCGGCGGAGCTGGGCAGCCCTGGTGGTGTTCGGGGGGGGATGCGTTCCGGGCTGTGTCGAACAGATGCGCGGGGATCGAGGCACGGGGAATCTAAGGAAACGATTCTCAAGGCTATGTTGGCTGTACTGGTTTTATTATTTGTTTTTCGCGTGTTTGTTTTCATGTGAGCGAGTGACTGAGTCCAGTGCAACGCTCCTGCCCCTTCCTCCTGCAAGGGGCAGGGACTCCCCGGTGCCGCGCGTCGGGAGGCACAAGCAGAGAGCAGCAATTCGGAGGATGCACCGCAAAATCTCGAGGGGAGCAACGATAGCAAGCACGAGTCACGGCCCGGGCCCCCGCAGGTGTCTCAGACCCTCACATGAGAAGCAAGGCAAGTCGCCAAGGGAGCGAGGGCTCCACAGGCACGGGCGGGATTTTGGAGGGTTTAGCGCTGGCTTTGCCGTCCTTGGGGAGCGGCGCGGGAGCAGAGGTGTTGGGTGTGCCGCGCTCCGCGCTCTGGAGAAGCTGCAGCCGTGCCTGGCGACACTGGAGACGCGGCGAGTTTGGGTGGGAGCGGGCTGAGGGGGCTGACCCCGACCCCTCTGCTCCGGGGCAGCGGGGGATGCCCGGCTGGGATTTCCGTCCCGCCTTTGAGAGCTGCACGGTGCAATAAATTGGATGAAACGAATCCGTCCGCTCTCCTGCTTGCAATAAGCAGAATTTAAGTAAGTTTTCCCTTTCTTTACCCGTTTTATTTGTCAAAGCTTGTTATTCAGGGAGAACACTGGAATGCGATACTCCTTTCCCTAAGAAAACTTCTTAACTTTCCAGTATAGGCAGTTTAAGTCAAGTAACTTAGTGATCAGATAAAATACAGTATCGTCTATAAATTCCAGGATATTAACTTTGAGTGAAAGGTTCCAGCGTGAGATGATTGTCCTGCAAGTCTCATTTTATTTTATATTTATTTCCTGTGTGAGTTCTGTTATTTTAGGCGTGCATTAGGATCATAAAGGAACGAGAAGCATTTCTGGGCTTCTGTTGACCCATCCGCCACAAAACCAAGCCATTTTTTTGCCTCGAGTGAGCACGGGCGTCCTGGTTTGCGTTTACAGCAGACACCTGCGCGTTAGCGCGACACAGCTTGGTCTCCCTTCGCAGTTCGTAAAGCACCTCCCGGTAACGAAGCTCCGGGTGGTATTGCAGGTGAAGTGCCGGCTTGCGAACACCGAACATGAGACTGGAACCTGCTGCCAACGTTCCCCTTGGAAATGGGGCTGCTGTGATTTTGGGAGGGTTTGGGTCAGCGTTTGGACCTACCGCCGTGCCGTTTCGGAGCCGCCGCTTCGGGCGCGGTGGCCCAGCTGTGCTGGCGGTTTTCCATCCACGGCGTACAGCAGCGCTGGCTGTTCAGCCGCGGTGGTGCGCCCAGGGTGACGGTAACGGGGTGCCGAGGTGCAGTAATGTGGTTATTGTTTGGGTTTAGTCAGCTCCCCAACACTCCCCGTTGGTGTATTTGCTGTGCTGTTTGCAAAAAGCCATTACGAATTCAAGTCCCTATTCTGGTGAATTGCAGCCTGAGTTCGCACGGCGTATTCGGACTGATGTAGAACCAAATTTGGCCACATCCTATTTTTGCAAGGTGACCTTTCCATGTTAGAAAATGCTTGATTCTCACTGGGATGTTTTGTGCCCGCTAGAGCACAGCTCAGAAAAAGGAGACCTTGAAACCCAGCCTCCTTCCAAACCAGCTCAA
>NW_010543067.1:0-9114 GCF_000687285.1 Phaethon lepturus
ATATTATTTTATTATATTTTTTTGTTTTACAACTTCTCTCAAATGGATAATGTTTAAAGCAGAATGTTTTCTCCTCTCCTCTCCCTACTGTTCTGAAAAATTAGATAATGAGGAAAAGGTTTTTAAAAATGGACACAGACACATGAAGCACACACACACATCCTGAATATCTGTAAAGAAAAAAAAAAAAGACCACTTTGAAACACCTAGTGTTTCTTGTGGAAAATTATTAAATACATCTTTTTGCCATTAAAACATCGTTTTGAAATAATTTCAAACAACATTTTCAGCCATCTTAAATGTTTTCTAAACTACACCACTGAGAAGGGATTGCAAAGGAGAAGCTCTCAGGTGTGTAACAGCACACGGGACACAACAAGGCAACTGGCAGCTTTACCAACACTTCTGAATCAGTGAATTACTGTTAAGGTTTGAATTTTTTCCTGCAACATCACATCTTCTTAATATTAGAATTTTTATCTGGAAATCATGTACAAGGAATCGTATGGGTTACTATGATTTTAAAGATCAATTAGGGACCACCTCCTGGGTCATTTTTGTCCCCACACCACAGCTTAGGTACCACCGGTGAAGAAAACTTTTGCCTTGGTTGGAGAGATGAACAACATGGCTACAAATCACCTTCCATTTTATCTGCTCTGACTACACTAAAAGAAGAATAAAGGAGACGCATAGCTGTGAAGACTTGTAATGCAATCAAGGAACAAAAAATTGCGTTTTGAGAACTGAGAAGTCCTGAATTCTAAGCTTTAAGTCGTTTGTCTGCAATTTAGCTAAAAACAGATGATGCATGTCTGGGTCTAATGATCCTCAGTACTTGTCATTTAATTGTCAGTTGGAAAAATTAATAAAGAGGAGAGTCAAAGATGAGAAGAAAAAGTGCAAAACAAAGAGAAGCTAGACAAACAGACATGAAACACAAACTCAACCAGGGCTGCATTCAGTAGGAACAAGAAGATGATGCATGGAGTTTCTCAGCAAGATATAGCCATGCAGGTGTACCTCCATACTTTGTCAATCACCCCAAAACACCAAATACCTTTTTTTTCCCCAGCATTCGAGAAGACATCAGAAATTTGGTAGGTGCAGGGAGGAGCAGGAGGGGCTGGCCAGGCCATGTTAGGTCAAAATCTTAATTATCTACAAACAAGAAACGTACCTTATATATAAAGCCAAGTGTTTGTTGTTACTGTAACAGAAATCTTGAAGGTCTAACCTTAGAACCATTATCAGTCCAGATCTATTACAGAAAGAGAAATAATATTCTATACAGAATTTTAAAAAAATAGTAACAGTAATAGTAATAACAACTATAATAAATACCACTAATAAAGTAAAAACCATTATACATACACTTCTTTATTTTTTTACCTTTTTTCTCATTGTTACACTCACCTTTCTCTGATGCTTTGGGTCCCAGTGTTGGCAGTTTCTCCCTGGTGGTGGTGGTAGTGGGGTGTTATGGCGGGTCATCAGGGTCTAGAGTCCTTTGCTGGGAGAAATATAATGTTCACGTAGATGTTTTCTTCCTCCTCACTCCAGGCTTCACTTGAGGTCTTTTTATGTTTCCTAGCACACTTTTACAACTTTATTTTTCTTCACCGACTTTGCAGCTCCACGTTACATCTGAATTTATTATGTATGCTACCTTTTCCATATGTTATATGTGATTTTTTTGTTCTCTTTGTTACCCCTAAAATCACCTTCATCCATCTGCAGATCTGCATTTCTTTAACCATTGGTGAGCTGTTTATAGACGTGGGATCTCCAGTGCCAGCCACCTAACGCCACACCCTGGGTCCCCACCTCTATTTCCTAACATGTTAGAGTCATAAAACCATGGTGGCACCACACAGAGATACACAAAAGTAAAACATATGAGCCATAAAGACCAGTTAGAACACTTGCCGTTATAGCTACACCAAGTAAAACAAAGCTGCAGGCAGGTCAAGAAAAGCTCAAACAGAGCAGGTTGGACAAGCCTCCATCCTGGGACTGGGCAAACTCAGTCTTTAGCAATGGGCACTTGTGATGTCCAGATCTTTCTGCTGACTGGTTGGTGTCTCTTCATGCTCTTAGAGCTGAACCAGGCATCAGATTTACAGCAGAAAACTTTCCTTTGGTAAAACCGGTAGAAACTCCTTCCTTCCCTCATTCCCTTTTTCTTTCCTTCGAACCTGGGGATATGACCCATTCCCTAGTGCCAGCTCAGAATTTAAACTGGCAAACCCCAAGGCTCCTGACATACCCACCTCTCCTGCCATCTTAACTCATACCTGAAATAAGGTGACTGAGATCGTACTGTAAATGCCGCTGTGCCGGAGCGTGCCGTACACTACGCACACGTGGGCGAGGGAGGTGCGTGAGGGACGGTGGTCAGTTGATTACTCCAGGCTGTCCCTCCACGGCACGATTTCTTGAAATGTCCTGTTCCCTTTGTTGGCTCCTGTAGTCTACATCAGGCTTTCATGAGCTACATATGTGACAGTGACCTAATAAGTGCAATTTACCTTTCCTGCCTGAAAAACAAGCAGAGTTTGTTAAAAAATAGCGTGGCAGTGTAGAGAGAGAAGTGATGGATTTCCAGAGCTCCTGATTGCTGATATTTATATGAGCTGGTTTGTGTTCAGCATTTTCTAAATGTTTGGCTTTGTGTCTAAATGGAGACATCAAAATCATGACTTGGGTTCCCATTTAAAATTAATTGTAGCTGTTTATCTACAAATCAGTACCTAGGAGCTGACTTTGGGCAGCTCTTTCTGAAGAACTTTGAATGCATAATGAGAATCTCAAAAAACATCAAAATTTCCTGTTTTGACTGGATCTGGCTTCAGGTGTAGTTCCCTTTTTTTAATACAGGTCAGAATCCTCTGAAATAATTAATTTCCCAAAAAGTGCCAAAAGAAATGATAAACAAGAGATTTTTTTAAACCTGCACCCTTGCTAGAGAGTTATGAGTTATTTTTCTTAGAAATTAAAAAAAAAAAAAAACAACAACAAAATCTTTTTTCATCAAGGAGTCCCATAGACATACCTGAACTTCAGAAAAAATGCCATTATGGAAACATTTCATCCAACCCCTGAAATAATAATTTTGAGAAATCCAGTTTTTCTGGTACATTGTCGTGGCTTAGCCCCAGCCGGCAACTCAGCCCCACGCAGCCGCTCGCTCGCTCCCCCACGGTGGGAACGGGGGAGAATCAGAAGAGTAACAGTGAGAAAACTCGTAATTTGACAAAAAGACGGTTGGTATGGAATATCCCCTTGGCCAGCCTGGGTCAGCTGTCCTGGCCGTGTCCCCCCCCAGCTCCCCGTGCACCCCCAGCCTTCTCCTGGCAGCCCAGCACGAGAAGCTGGACTGTCCTTAACTGCGGAGCAACAACCCGAAACATCAGCACATTATCAACATTTTCTCATCCCAAATCCAAAACAGCCTCACACGAGCTTCTGTGAAGAAAATTAACTCCATCCTGGCTGAGACCAGGACGTACGTCATGATGCCCAGTGTAAGGCTAGGTCATGACAAGGTGCTCAACTCTGTTCTCCAAATGCTTAGAAATTAAAAAAAAAAAAAACAACAACAAAATCTTTTTTCATCAAGGAGTCCCATAGACATACCTGAACTTCAGAAAAAATGCCATTATGGAAACATTTCATCCAACCCCTGAAATAATAATTTTGAGAAATCCAGTTTTTCTGGTACATTGTCGTGGCTTAGCCCCAGCCGGCAACTCAGCCCCACGCAGCCGCTCGCTCGCTCCCCCACGGTGGGAACGGGGGAGAATCAGAAGAGTAACAGTGAGAAAACTCGTAATTTGACAAAAAGACGGTTGGTATGGAATATCCCCTTGGCCAGCCTGGGTCAGCTGTCCTGGCCGTGTCCCCCCCCAGCTCCCCGTGCACCCCCAGCCTTCTCCTGGCAGCCCAGCACGAGAAGCTGGACTGTCCTTAACTGCGGAGCAACAACCCGAAACATCAGCACATTATCAACATTTTCTCATCCCAAATCCAAAACAGCCTCACACGAGCTTCTGTGAAGAAAATTAACTCCATCCTGGCTGAGACCAGGACGTACGTCATGATGCCCAGTGTAAGGCTAGGTCATGACAAGGTGCTCAACTCTGTTCTCCAAATGCTCTTTATGTGCCCAGGATATGGCTGGTATCCTGAGAAACCCAGAAAGGACGCAAACAACAGCCATCGCAGGCGATGCTGTTGGAGGAACACCACTGGTGACTCCCGGCACAGCGCAGACTCCACATCACTCACTCCTGAACAGGGCCAGAAGAAAAACTTCAGGCACTGGGGAACTGGAAAAACTTAGTTCCCATGGAGACAAGACTTCTCCAAATTTAAGTGTCTGCTATTCGTGACAGTCCAGTGTCAAAAGTCTTCTGTGCAACTAGCATGTATAATCTTGCTCCACTTTACATCAGGAGGGGCTTGAGCTGAATTTTCCAAGTCCTTTCATGGAGCTTGGACCAGCTCTCTGCCCAGACAGCTAAATGAGCCCACATGGATTTTTTCAGTTCTTCAGTTCTACAGCACTTTTAATCTTGCTGGTATTTAAGCTGATGACATGAAAGACAGCTACGGCGATTGCAGATGCTTCTGTTTATAGGGATTTAATAGAAACCCTCAGCGTAAAATTCACTGAGCAGCATCTTGCTATCAGAAGAGTTGTATTTTAAACACCATTAAACTTGACGGAAGTCACAGCACACATCCTCACATAAAACTTTCAGTAACTTCAAATGCAGAAGCAAATTCTGCTGCGGGATAGGTAGGACATCGCGGCGTGATTTCAGAGAGGCCGTCTTACAGTTAATAAAGCCATTCAGCTTGAAAGACGTCGTTTTTCCAGAAGTGTCTCTCCTCCGCAAATTTTCCTCCCTTAAAGAAGCAAGGAGGGAACGACTACTGAGAAGTTAAGTTGCTGGGAGGTTGCTGGCTCGGTGGGCTATGGGAAACAGGGAAGTTTCTGCAACCTCAACCCCAAAGAGCTGGGCTGCCACGGTCCCCCATCGCCAGCCAACTGCTGACAGCCGGACCCTCGAGCCCTGAGACTCGTGGTCCTGCACCAGGATCTGTACTCAGATGTCTTAGCTGCTGCTGGCTAGTCCAGCCTGAAGTTGGCGAGTGTCACACACGCATCCTCTGAGAATGTGCCCATAAAAAACACAGCCAGAAATAGCATTTGGTAAGGACAGAGGACAAGCACAAGGCAAGGGTGCTGGTCAGTCACCTGTCTGCACTTGACTGGCCCCTTTTATCCCATTTTCCTTTTATTTTCCCATGCTTTGTTCCTCCCAACTCCCCTTGAACCTCTGTTTCTCCACCTTTGTTCCTTCCCCTAAACATCCCATTAGTAAATCTTACCCATAATCCCCTTAAAACATGTCACCATAAATTTTACTCAGTACCCAAATCCTCTCCTCCGCACACTCTGTAATAGGTCCCATACTCTTGTAGGCAACACAAGGCAACACAGGGCCCTCTACCCTTTAGCCTGAAAGGTTTCTGGGGAGAATTTATTTGGTCGTCCCCCTTTGGTGGGGTTCACAGCAAGGACAATGGGCTCATCCTTCTCCTTTGATGGTCTCGGAGTAGCCAATTCCCTGATCACGGGGGCTTGTGTTCCTTCATCTGACCCTCTGCAGATCTCTGTTTACCAATATTTGCCTTTAACCAAAAACCCCTAAAAATTTCCTTCCCACTGCAAATAACACATGGAAAATCTGTGGTGGGAAGAGAATATTTGCAGCAGGGATGGTGAGTTCACTCTCTGTGCAAATACGAAAGGCCAGTCTAGTTCCCCAGCCACTACTTAACTGTTCAACCTCAAAGCCCGGTCGTCCAGGGCTCCCGATGGGGTCAGCAGAGCCACCTTGGAACAAAGGTCTTTGTTCCCTTCGTCAAGATTTGGCCTGGACTCGAATGGGGAAAGGTAATTTATTCACATGAATTCACGGTATCAAATAAGTGCATTTAAAATGCTTGTCATAATCCTCAGGGCATGAAACGTGGGGCTTAGAAAACCTGTCCTAGAGCCCTTGTGTGTTTCTAAGGGATAGTCAGGGCTTAGGGAAAAGTAGTATCTGCTATAGATGGAGAAATAGTCAAGCTTTCTGATACACGAGCTTTTTTTGGACTGAAAGAGAAGCAGCCACTGTCAGTGTTAAATTCAGGTTGAGCACAACTGCTCAGAGTTAAACTTGAAACGGTAATTAGTTAAATCATCCGAGAGAAAATGTTGCTGGTATCTATAAAGCAAAAATAAGCGTTTGCAGGGAAACAGGTGATGAGGCTCCTGCGGGGAGAGCGGAGCCGGGCGATTTCTCACCTTCGGGAAAGGTAGGAGGTGGCCAGGGGACAGAGGAGGGAACCGAAGCACGCCCGAAGCCAGCGTCTCTCCCGAGTCCAGGGTTTTTAGTATCTAGTGCAGTTGTGAATTCCAGTTCACAGACTCCTTTTTTGGAGGATTTTGGTGGGGGTTTTTTGGAGGGAGTGGGGTGTAGAGTAGCTTTCCCTTGAGATTCAGGACTGAGAGGCCAGAACTAGAATGGTTATTGAGTGAGAAATCCCCTCTTCCTGAGAACCTGGTGCTTCTGTTCCATATTGGTTATCCTTAGAAGACTGTGCTGGTGCATAATGGTCACCTACTTCTGCACACGCCGTTTCCAGGAGAGCGCATTTTGCATGGGAGGATGTACATTACATTCAAATTATATCCAAATGTCATACAAGTAAAACTTACACGTTTCGAAGGCCGTATCGTGAATATAATTTATCACGATGGCTGTGAAAATATGTTTTCAAACTTCACTTCCACTCTTCAAGAATAGCCTGGCTTCATCCAGAGTCTGTGACGACTGAGGAGGAACTGGCTTTTGGTGGAGAGCTTTGAGAAGCTGGAGAATGCTTTGTAAAGGCTCCAGAAACCTAGGAAAAAACATGGCAAATCATTGTGTATAAAAGACAATTACCAGACTAAGCACAACGAAGCCGAGAATAGACTGTTGTTGATCCTACAAAATGATTTCTACTATCTATGTATATTATAAACACATGCAAACACATATGGGCGTACATGCAATTTTGTTACGCTACTGACTGCCATCAAGTGGCTTCGAGAGGGAAACACAATAAAGCCCAAACAGCCGCAAGCACTTTTCCTGCCCAAAAAGGTGAGGTGATCAGGCACCTCGATCAAGTAAAACTGGACACAGACAGTGGTGCAACTGCCCAGTGCAGAAAAGCCCACAGAGCCGGAGTCCCTCTGCCCGCTTGAAAACACGGAGGGAAGACCATTAGTTTCCAAAATATGTATTCATGACCCCATCCATCATTCAGACTGCGCTTCCTCCTATATACACTTCCAGCAATTATTGGAGCGACTGCCCCTCTCATACTGGAACACACCCCTCCTGACCAAACACAGCGACATATGATAAACTAACGATGTGAGACATCGTAGTCCATCTTCGGAGGGGCACCCCGTCTAACTTGTGTGGGAGGCAAACAGCCTTGCTAGGTCCTTCCCACCCTCCTGATCACAGCCGCACCCTGACCTAGGTTTCAGGTGATGTAAACCAAGACAAAACCATGAAAGAAGATCAACATGAGTGGTTTTCTGTCCTGTAATACTAGTGCAAGCTCACTATAAAACTGCTCTATAGTGGAAAAGTGAGAGAAGCTTTATAAACTTGAAACTTTAAAACAACAAGTTTTGATGAAAGAGCTAGAAAACCACAGGGTTTGAAGTTCCCCAGAGTTTTTATAGGCTCTTTTTTTCCTTCATCATGCAAGAAAATAAAAAATACATTGGTCATAATTCTGATTTCACCTTATCAGCTCCACTGACTGTTAGAATTACACCCACTGACACTAGTAGAAAAGGCTATCCTGACAGATCCAAGCAAACTTAGACTTATTAAAAGCAATAAATAATTGTTATGATCCCAGAGAAGCAACATCTACTACTCTATTTGTTTTGTGTATGACTTCAGAGATTAGGGGACCCTGCTACTTAATTGCTCAGAGGGACACTAATCTTGTAAAGCTCTTTTCGTAGCAGAAGCTATCAAATAGAAGCAGGAGTCCTTAACAAAATTACAGTTGTTAAATTCTCCATTTTGCTGGGAGGTTACTAGGTCCAGAAACAATCACCAAAAGCACTTTTAGAAGAATAATCAGGCTGCAGTATCAAGATCTGAAAAATTTAGATCAGCTAGAGCTGAGATTTTAGTTCACAGTCTTTTTTGCATGTTTACCTTATCTGGCCATATATGCTTTTTCTTTCCCAAAAACTAAATTTTCACACCAAGCAACAGTCACGGCAGGGAAAATTACTTCTCAGCCTCAGCCATCTGCATGTTTACGTTATCTGGCCATATATGCTTTTTCTTTCCCGAAAACTAAATTTTCACACCAAGCAACAGTCATGGCAGGGAAAATTACTTCTCAGCCTCAGCCATCCTGGGAAGGAGCAGGCACAGTCCCTCCGAAGGACAGCACCAAAGGGCGAGCCAGCCATGGGGCGTGCTCTAACCAGATAAGGGATTTCAGAAATGTGGTTCCCCAAATCTCTTTTGCACGTGTGATATTTTTCAGACCCAACATGTAGAATTTCTGATACCACAGTTACTTGCCCGCCAGCACTTCGGCCTCTCTTGGAGAAAGAATTCTGAGTAACTGTGGGCTTTCAGTAAAAGAGTGGTCAGAATGGGTTTTGTCTGGGTGAAAAGGAGATGCTTAAAAAATAGTTCTCCTTATAGTTTGTTCTGAGACATGGCTGTAGACGACTGGTGTGGGAAACATGAGGTTGAATAAACTACAGGCAAGTCATAGGTAGCTTTGAAACATGGTGTTATAATAGGTACAGGAGTACATATCATAATCGTGACTCCAGGACTGGCCACTTGCAGATGACTAGAGAATAATAGGACCAGCATTTATGATAGGCCCCCCAACTGCTCTCTGTCCGCCTTCAGTTGAATGGCAGTAAAAGGCAGCTTTAACTGCTGGAGAGTCCATCTGTGCTGCTAATAACAACTGAAAATATAATAGTATAATTTAATTAAAATTATTATT
>NW_010543068.1:0-7792 GCF_000687285.1 Phaethon lepturus
CAGGGGAGGTTTAGACTGGATATTAGGATAATTTTTTTTACTGAAAAGTTGGTCAAGCATTGGAACAGGCTGCCCAGGGAGGTGGTGGAGTCACCATCACTTGGAGGTGTTCAAAGAACGTGTAGACGTGGCACTTTGGGACATGGTTTAGCGGGGATGGTGGTGTTTGGGTTGACGGCTGGACTTGATGATCTTAGAGGTCCTTTCCAACCTTAATGATTCTGTGATTCTATTCTGTGATTCTGTGACTATGTTTAATAGCCTCAGAAGAAACAAATAAGTCCATGAAACATGACAAGCCTCACGTTTTTAGTTCCCATTGCATCCCTACCGTGGCCTCTAATAACCCTCGTCAGATACAAGTTATCAATCAATACTAGAACATATCTTCTCTTTTGAAAGGATGTGTAGCATCACAAATAGATCCAGCTGTTGTTTATCAACACTCAGATTATTTGATTTGGAAAAAAAGTGATTCGGAAGGGTTAATACAGAAAGGGATTATATTTTTCTGCAACAGTTGAGAAGTGAACCATCCTCTGCTTACTCCTTACTATCCTCTGTACATCAGGGGGATACCTTTCTGAAGAAGTTAGAAATAATGAAGTTTCATGCACACTTTCTTCTAATCAGTGTCAGTAGTCACATTTCCTCTACTACTTAGTGCTCTTGAATGCTTTTGAAACAAGCAGAGGTCCATATTTTGAACCTATTTCATTTATTTAACTGGAGCTGTGCTTAGTTCACATTCTGAAGTTGTCTACTCCAAGAAAGTACAGGAAATCCTGTGGAGTTTTAGAAAATTATGTCCCAGTTGTTTCTGTTCTTCTCAGGAATCTTTTTTGCCTTGGCGAGGGGGAGGTGTTGAGGGAGAAATTTCATTTTGGTAACCTCAGTTCTTTGCATTAACTCATGCTTTGCCACTTTTCATCTGAACAACAAGTGGGTTATTTTTGTTTATAGTCAAGTAGTTTGAAGCTAGTCAGTCATTTTCAGTCTAAACCTTTCCCAGAACATTACATTAAGTTCTTCTTGTTCGTCAAGATTTAGACCTGCTACTGAATTAATTTCCATGTTCAAGGTTTCTACCTTAAGATTTTTCATGCTTTTAGAAAAGTCCCAAATACTGTGAATCAAAAATATTTAGGATATTAATGTTAAAATGATCTCTGAGCCTTCTAGAAAGGGGAAAAGGGAAGATAAGCTTGAAAATTACTTGAAAAAGCAGAAAGCAACCCATCTTTTTTCAGAGACTCTTTTTCAATTGCTGTCGTTATTTTATTCAGATTTGCTAAATTTTAATTTGAGCTCTTCTATACATAGTAGTGTGTGTTCACTGTTAGATTTTAGGCTACTTCAAAGATACTTTTATATAGTGCAGTTGTAACAGATTCTGCTTTTACTTGTAAAAGGCACTGTTCTCTGGAGTTGGTGAGAAGAATCATGGAATCATTAATCACTAACCGTTTCATTGGGAGGCTTTTTTTTTTTTAAACTTAAAAGCATTAGAAGCATTTTTAAAATGAGACAAACCTACTTGTTTCTGTGCTTTTTTTCCCCCCATATATTTTACCTCTGAGGATCCATTTTACCCACTTTAGAATCTTACTGTAGATTCTTTGAATTCTTTGAAGAAGTGAAGTTGTAATAATTTTACTTCCAATAATTGGATCAGTTAGGGGGCATTTGGATGCCTGCTGTGGGCCCTTCTTTTTTTAGTTCATTCCAAGCCCATAGCAGCAGACAGCAGACACACACATCCCAAGAGTGTGAATCTGCCGGAGCAAAACTCAAAACTACAGTTACAGGTAAGTAAATTTTTCTCTTACCTTTTAAGTTCTTATCTAGCTCCTCTCCCTTTCTCCCCATTACCCATCTCCCCACAAAAGTCCCCCAAAGAGGAGACTAACAGAAGAACACTATTAAGAATTAATAGTTTGTTTACATCTAATTTTATGTAGGAAATGAATGAAATGACAGAATGTGTAATTATAACCAGTATATTGCCATTCATTTCCAAAAATATGTTATAAGGGTTTTATTTACTTAAAAACGGAGATACAGGTATAGTCATACATATATAGTATGTAGTATATAGTATAGAAATCTTGCAGAACATTACAGTCACTAATACCAGAAGATGAAATGAGACAGCGTAAAATATAAATGATTGTGTCTCTTTGTAGTAGAACAGTGTGAGAATCAGGTATTCGCGTATTTTGTATATACAAACTTTCATTAGGTCTGCATTTTGTAATGTTATGTAATGGATGAAACTGGCACCTCATGTAGCTTTCCCAAGAAAAAGCAGGTTTGCAGTGTCCAGTTCCTATAGATGAGAGACTTTTTATGTTTTGTGTTTTAAGAAAAGGGGAAGAAATTCCTCTTTTATCTAGAGAAATCGCAATGAAGTGTTGTAATGTTTCCATCTGTCTAGGAAAAATTACTTTCTTTTATATTTTGTTAAAGAATGAAATACTGATTGAGTGGAAAAACTTTTTAAAAAAAAAAAAAGTAAAGGCATATATTTTTAATGGTGTTTACTTTCTTTTGGTGCTCTTGTGTAACATGAAAGCAAATTCCCACATTTATCCCAGGTTGTACTTTACATAGGGTAGCGCAGAAACCTGCTCTTGTAAGCAGGTGTAGAAAATAACTAAAACCCAGAAGTTTGGTAAGAAGTGTATTTTATTTTTACCTGTAGCGTAAACTAATATTAGAAAATTAAATATAATTTGCATGTAGCATATGCCCTTGATTGTACCTGTTAAATGGATGGAAAGATTTATAATATTACTTACCCAGTAATGACTTTATTTTGTTCTGGGACAGTCACTTCTCTATAATGGATTTAAATCTTGATAAAGAAACAGCACGTATAATTAATAAAGCTTATTAACAGTTTAAGCCCAGCATTTCTGTAGTTCATAGTCACTAAGTTCACTCTAACATCAAACTAAGATGACACAGACTTTTTTTCATTATCATCTCATATAAATGTTACTGGATCTAGTTAATTGAAGATATTTTTGAATGCAAGGTGTGATGTCAGAATGAAATCAACATCTAGAAGGGAGATTAAGTGTTCACCAATAAATTTCTGTCTTTTGGTTATTTCTAAAGTTTTTTGTTCCCACAAATTAATTTGGAACTAATTAGATATGTTAATCTGTGATACATAAAATAAGTAGTTTTCATTAAGTCTACTGTTAGTGTGTTGCATTTTTCTTGTGAAATGAGATGCTGCATTGTGTATTTCAAAAGTAATTGCTCAGGTTTTGCAAAATTCAGGTTTTGCTCAGATTTTTTAACAATTGAGTTTACAAAACTATAATTCTTCACAAAGCAATCACATCGATAAGACCCAGAATTTGTGTCAGAAAAATCTCTCTCATGAATAAATTGAAATAATATTGTTTGTAAAAGCAATATTAAATTCAGGGAGGTTAAATTACAGCTTCCAGTCTCCAAACAAGTGGAGATGCTTGATTATAATTTGCTGTAGTTCATTTCTTTTTATTTGCTAGTGTAATATTTCTTTTGCATTACTATAGTTGACAGGGAATAATGAATTACCAAACATCCTTAAGTAGAAAAATTTGTAAGATCATATTTCATTCTCCAGTTATGCTGATTACGTTATTGTCATATTTAAGAAAACAAGCAGAACTTTAACAAAATGAAGATTCTGAATTCTGCTATACCCCAAGGCATGTCAGAGACTCCTGTAGTCTTTTTGGGTTTGTTTTGGTTTTTTTGGTGGGGTTTTTTTTTTTTTCCTGAATGAGTTTGGACTTCCCTCCCGATGGGCTTGCTTTTTTGCATAGTCACCAGAAGTTTGATAAAGTCTCTTGACAGATTGCTAAAAATTAGCAGCTGTTTCTGTTTAGATTCTCAGAAATCCCTTCCTCTGCACTGCAGCAGCTGGAAGCCCTCTAGTCTCTACTTTGGAGCCTTTGGAATTATGTTCTGTTATATAAAGCTTCCTATACCAGGATCATGACTGTACTTTCTTAGTTTCTTCTGTAAGGGAGCAAGCAGTGAGACTAACATTTTTTACTTATGTTTCCTGAGTCTCTCCTTCAAGGGGAGGAGCTAGTACTGTGGGAATCTCTTCTATGGCTAGGAAAGGGTCTCTTTGGTTATTTAATTCTTTGCTATGGTTTTGGGAGGAGGTCAGGTGAGAGCAAACTCTCATGGCCAGTAATGCTGAACGTTCATGAAAGAGTAGAAAGATAAGAATGGATATTTGCCCTCACTCTATTGATAGGTCATCTATCAGTACCGTTAAAGTAATTTTAAATCTTCCTTGTATCCAGATTATATTGATTGGTTTAGATTCTTGTGGTCTGCACAACACTGTTGGTTGGGGGACAGGGTGCTTGGACAGCTTTTGAAGAGATCTGTGGGAAAAAAGCTAGGAAAAGAGAACAGTTGTCAGTAAACATAGATTTGTTATTTAGGTGTATGGTTATGTGTTATCTGTTGAAAATCCCTAATCTTGATTGTTAGCTTAAATAAGATAAGCTTGTAATTGGCCTCTGGCTGACTTGTCTTTGATGTTCAACAATGGAAGGTTTGACAATAAGTAATAACTGCTTAGGACTGGTATATTTGATAGAAATTTATTCATTTGCAAATAAGTGGTATTTCAAATGAGTGGAGGCATATCCCAATAATCTCTGAAGAGTGTTAGAGCTTTAAAATATTAAACTCTTAATTGTTATGCTTTAAAAAAAGAAATTTTGTACTGGAGTCATCAAAATGGTTTATCCAGAATTCAGCGTTAGAGGATCAATCTTTGTGGTTCTGAAGAGGAGTACATTCACATTTAACCATCTTGGATATGAAGTCTCCAACTGAATCCCTTACAAGGTGTAAATGGGGAAGTGGTAATTTATCTGTTGTGTCTTCAAGATCATTCAGAAATCTCTGTATTTTAAAGTCTACCAAACAGAATTAATAGAGCAGAGTGTTACCATTCTGCTAAAATAAAGCTCAGCAACCGTGCATGTGGTTCTTATTTAGACTTGTTACCTTTTCACAGGTATTTACAAAAGGCCTGTTTCAGTTTTCTAGGACAAGCAGTTCTAGAAGTTTTTAGGCTATCATCCTATTATACTCATTTGTTGAAAGAGTTTAATCTGGGACTTAAGACAGCCATCAGGTTTGCAAGAAAGCAGTAACATCGGAGACTTCAGCACTAGTGGTGTTCTGGCTGCTGCTTTGGAAAGATTTCTGATTAAATGGAAGAATGGAGATACTTCTTTAATATAGCTCCTCTCATCCAGCTCCTGTCCCTAATAGTTGCTCAGCTTCCAAGTATATCCATTTTCAGGATGGATATTCTTCAAATCACAATTGACTTGCAGCTTCAGCAGAAATGTATTCAAAGGTATCTGTGGTTATTCCAGTGCAATGTGTTTTTGCACAAAGGTTCTGCAGTAATTAATTAATTTATAAATCTGAAAGTACTCATTGTTTTGACACACAGATATTTCCAAAGATGAAGGCCACAACCTGTCTCCAGGAATACTGTTCATAACAGGACAGGTGAGACACAACCGCTTGGAAATCCAGCTAACCTTTTTTTTCCATTTCAAACTTGTGGTTCCTGTAATATTTTGTTTATTGCACCACAGTGACCCATTTAATTTGACAGAACATCTCTGCTATTTTTTTAGAATAAGGTAGCTTATGATCTTGCTTTGAGTACCAAAGCCTTTTGGTGAGCATGTTGCAATGTAAAGAGAACATCTATGTGGATTTGCCAAGCCAAAAGGATGCATACATAGGAGAATAACTGGGATCAGACTGTATTCTGAACTGTCATAAATTTGTTCAAGGAATTGAACAAAATTTCGATACATTTTGGATGTATCTGCATTCTTGGGGGGGGGGGGGCAAATAACGTTTCTAAAAAGAAAAGAATCTGAAAACAACAAACTTGGATACCTGATCTCTAATATAGTCAGAAAGCTCTTCTGTGGCTTACTTACATATTCCTTTTATCATGAAAACTGTTACAAAGAGTGAAGCAAAAAGATCCTGATCACACTTTATTGGTCTTAAGAGCTTGTGAGCCTACCTGTTCAGAACTGTGGCAAGCTTTGAACCTAGGTCTGCAGGATTTGAAACAAAAATATTAGTCTGATATTTTTGCAAAGTCCTAGATCCTGATAGTAAAAAGAAATTCTACTACCTATGGAATGAAGTGGACAAAGCTTGGATACTGATGCCTTGAAGGTTATGAAGTATATTTGAATGGATACTATAAAAGTTCCTAAGTTCATCTGTTTATCGAGACACTAAGGGGTCTTGGGATTCATGCCTTAACAAGGCAGATTTATGCAAACTTACATATATTTGATTGTAAAAGAGAAGACTTGAAGACATCTGTTTTCAGAGGTTAATTACTCTCTCCTCACTTCTCTGATACTCTATTGATTATTCTCATATAGTTCAAAGTGTGTTCAAGATTTGATAAAGCCCTTGAAGCCCAATGGTGTTTTTCACCTTCCATATTTCTTCAGCTATGATGGCAACCTAAAAAGTTTCTGTGCTCATTCAGTAGAGTTTTTCCATTATGCTCAATGAAGATAGTGGTACTATGTACTCATCCTACCTTTAATGCCCTAGTTCGACCTGATATTTTCATATACTTGGGCCAGCTTTTTTGTCCTAGATCCAGAAATCTCATAGAGGCAAAACAGTAACGATCAAGTCTAGTTCTGAGGATCGCCATCTAGATGCACTGGAAATATGAAGAAATCTGTAACTCTATCTGCAATCACCTTGCCATTTAGGAAAAGAAAACTTTGAAGGCATCCCTTTCTTCTCAGATAAGATGTCAACAGGTTGTGGTTACAACTTACTAAAACATCAGTACTCAGTTGTCAAGAGAAATGAAGAAGGTACATCAAAAGAGCTCTGTATTTAGAGGGAAAATGCCAAGTTGTGATGTGATCATCTATTTATATGTTCTCAACTTACAATTTGACGTTTTGGATGATGATGAAGAGCAGCATTTTGAGCCTGGTCAGTTACGGAAGTTCAAGAGAGAAAATTGGTCCTACCTGAATTGTTTTGGTTGTTTAATCTTGGAGCCCTCAGCAGGAGGGCTCTGAAAGGTGAGTTTTGGTTGATCCAGCTACGGCAGTTTAAGGCATCAAAGCTCCTGGCCATCTGCCTTGCTTCTATAGTAGGGGTAGCAGAAGGAAACATTTGCTTGACTCTTAGCTGACTTGTTCAGTCTGGTAGGTTAATGCAAACCATCTCCACTATTGCCTTAAGCTGATGCACTGGACAATGAAACACAGTCGTGGAAATGTGAATGTGTGTTCCCTTCTGCTGCAGGTGATAACCTCAGTTGAAGGAATGGGTCAGATAACTGGTAACAGTAATGTCTTAAAGGCTACTGTTAGATCAACCATCAGAGCTTTACAGGACTTTTTCAGTGTGACTGACATTTCTGGGTTAAAATGAAAAGGCTGACTGATTTTTTCCTAAGAACACAAGTTTCTTGGTTTGTGTTTCATAATTTAAAGAGTTTTAATTGAGAAATAAGGTAATGATATATGTGTATGTATGTATGTATATTAATGTATATTTTTTAAAACAATAATCAAATTTGAAATCTATCAGTCTGGAAGCTTCTACTTCATGGCCATTCCTAAGACCTGCCAGGAAGCTCAGTGAGGTCAAAGCCCTCTTAGTCACAGGGAGAAAAAGAATTTTTGTCACTGCATGAAGGTTTAAAAAAATACATTTGTTTTAATAAGTAGTGTAGGGA
>NW_010543068.1:7823-9677 GCF_000687285.1 Phaethon lepturus
ATAAGCTCTCCTATGAATACAACAGCTGTTGTTGTACAGAAAAAGCAAAAATTGCCATGCTAAAAAGCTGCACCTTCAATTCGGCAAATTTATTTTGCTTCACATGTCTACCATAAAGTTGGCGGGCGTTCCTACAGGTTTTTGTTGAACTTTTCAAAGTTCCTTATTTGCAATTAACCAGTTTCTGCATGGAGTTTATTGTATCTGTCTTTACTGTCTTCTAGCGATTAAATGTTGTACATAATTTTGGAGTTTTAGGAAGTTAGAGATACACATATAGATTTAAGAATGAAAATGATGGGGAAAAAAAAACCACAAACCTGTTCACATCACTGGAATTGACCATGTTGCTACTTGTACTGTGTTCTAATGTTAATTTTGGAGATGATCCTTCAAAGTTTTAATTCTTCTGAATAAGTATCTTCTACAAGTATAGAAGAAATTAGAAGTCATGTTATAATTCTGGTTTACAACTTGAGAGGTTGTTTTTTTTTCCTTAGAGTTTAATTCCCTCTTTCTTGATTGCATCCTCCTTACCCTTCCCCTGCTCCCAAAAAGAGAGCTGGCTCATTGCATCTGGTGATAAGGCACCACAAATCTAGGCACAAAATAAGTTTGGGGTTTTTTTATACTGCATTTGTGGTCTAGACGATTTGACAGTAGATCTACAACAGAATTTCCAACCTGTGTTTGGTCATTACTTAGACTTAAAATAATATTCCCTGATTACAGAGAAAATCATTGTTTTTTTTTGACAAATTACAAAATGATAGTTGAGAAATGATAATATAAGCCTCAGTGCAGGTAGGACTTTTGAGTTTCATGGCAGAAATTAATTTTTGTTTAGAGTACCATGTTGGTAATATAAATAGGTTGTATTTTAAATTAATAGAACATACTCTTCTTGTTATTTCCACATGCTTCTTACTTCTATGAATTCTACAAAATTACAGGGTATGTGGTTGGCTCGCTTTTTATTTTTCTTTATTCTACTCAATTAATGATTTTTTTTTTTAGTGTAAACTGAAAGGATTACTACAGAGTCAAGCTCTTGACACTACATAAAATCATCACTGAACTTTTTCATTCATGAAAAGCATTATGAGGGGAGGGAAAGGAAGGGAAGCAAAAGGGAAAATAGCCAAGCTTTTAAGTGTGTAGTGGCCCCCCACCTAATACATAAGTCTTATGTTATAGACCCTAACTCTTTATATACTCCTTGTTTCAGAGAAGAATGGAATGTTGGAGTTATTTTAACCATTTTTGTTCATTGTGTGTTCCCTGGCTACAATATGTGTGAAGTCCAACTGATGCACTGAACCAAGTAGGGAGAACCTCTGTTTTAATCACTGCAAATCCTTGCTTAGTTCATGTATAATGAAGCAGGCTGAATCTGCAGAAGAGAATCTTTTACAGTCGTATTCCTCAAAACTTGCTTAAAGTGTAAATTGTTTGGTTTTTTTTTTTTTGGATCGTTATGTATTGCAGCTGCTTTATTAGATGGTTCTCTTGGAAATTTTACAGGGACTTTGATTTCATATATTTTGAGGGTGGTTTTTTAATGATTAATTGGTACATGTGGTAGACTAACAATGAATGATAGTCTAAATACATTAAAAAGTATTAGAGAAGTTCTGTTCTTGCTTTTAAATTCAATGAGTTTTGTTGTGTGTGCACACATGCTGAGGAGGATTAATTGGTGGGGGTGGAGGGGAATAGACATTTTTGCTTGGACATATACCTTGTTTCTATATATAGCATTTGTGATTTTTCTCTTTTAATTTGCAGATAAGCCTCTGAAGAAGCGAAAACAAGAAAACAAACCACAGGAGGCTGGAGGTGCTACTGGAGGAA
>NW_010543069.1:0-32634 GCF_000687285.1 Phaethon lepturus
TAAACCCGGGGGCTGGGGGCTGGTCCCGCCGAGGATTCGCTTCCCCGCTTTGTGCCCCCTCCCCATCACTACGGACACGGTACCTTCCTCGGGGTAGGAGCCCTCCCTCGCTCTGCCTCTGGCGCCCACCCGCCGCGTGGGTGCTGCCGTGGGTGACAACGCTCTCAAAAATAAAGTTGTGGCTACGTGGAAAATATTAGCAAATTAAAACATTTCCCTTTATAGCCGTGCTGCAGACGGCGTTTCCAGAGCGCCGTAAAGCATGCCTTCTTTTTCTTTCAGTCCCTCAGTGCAACTTGACAAGTTTTGTGTTTTGTTTTGTTGGTTTTTTTTTCTTAATCTGCGGGTTTATTTTATGTCACTGAGCACTGGCAAGGGCAGAGAAGTTTTTAAATTGCAGTAATCTGAATTCTAGAAATAACAAGCTACAAAGGTCCGTGATTAAATGTAGAGCGCGCGATATCTGCAAAAACAAGTACTCTGTGTTCTTTAAAAGATCGTTTGGATAATAGTGACATAACCTGAGTACCCGGTCGCGGTCCAATTTAATAAGCAAATATGCCTCGGGAGCAGAACCATCTAAGTGAGGAAAAGAAGCAGAAGTACAGTCACCACCAGTAGGAGAAATCAATGCATTCCACTTAGACAAAGATTAATTATTATGAATCACTCCAAAAATACATTTGCCCCAAGTGGGAGTACACGCTCTTCTATTCATCAAGTTGCTTTCAAATAATCATTAAACATCTTAAGACAGAAGACCATTTTGTTCGCCCAAAATAAACACTCCTAAAAGTTACAAAATGAGAAGCACCTTTTTTTAATGTCTGGAGCATTTTGACCAAGAGTAAGTTACCCAAAAGTGGGGCAGGCAGAACATCTGCTAGAAGAAATGTATATAGGTGCAGAGGACTCTGCTCATTCCCATATAATTTTTCATGTTAGAGTTTTCCTGTCAGTGTTGATTTTTCCATATCATTTTAATCCTAAATTCACCAAATAAATTTAATATTTGCTACTAATTTTATCCTCTTAAGGGCCTCAGCTGTAGCCTCAAAGGCATCTCAAAGGGTCATAAAGCTGATTTAAAGCCAAAAGTCACATCAGTTCCATGTCTCAGGGAAAAATTAACATGCTGGTTTCAGGATGGGCATGAGCAGTCTTAGTAAGGTCTCCCTTTGCACTGGGGTTCTCCTATTAAAAATGCTTCAGAAGGATGATGATTTTCTTTTCATTTTGGTGGAAAAAGTACGTGCTGAAACAGACTGGTTTATTAACAGCAGGCTTGGCTCCCCTGCATCACCAGTCACAGAATCACAGAATCACTAAGGTTAGAAAGGACCTTCAAGATCATCAAGTCCAACTGTTAACCTAACACCACCATGCCCCCTAAACCATGTCCCAAAGCGCCACATCCACACATTTTTTGAACACTTCCAGTGATGGCAACTCCACCACCTCCCTGGGCAGCCTGTTCCAATGCCTGACCACTCTCTCAGTGAAGATTTTTTTTCCTCATATCCAATCTAAACCTCCCCTGGTGCAACTTGAGGCCATTTCCTCTCATCCTATCACTAGTTACTTGGGAGAAGAGACCAACACCCACCTCGCCACAACCCCCTTTCAGGTAGCTGTAGAGAGCGATGAGGGCTCCCCTCAGCCTCCTCTTCTCCAGACTGAACAACCCCAGTTCCCTCAGCCGCTCCTCATAAGACTTGTGCTCCAGCCCCCTCACCAGCTTCGTTGCCCTTCTGTGACCTTCTTTGGTCACTTACATTTGATTTTCCATTTTTCTCTGGGTAGTCCCTGGTAGACGTGTCCTGGTGGTAATACTCTGGTAAAGCATTGATTTGGGTAAGGCAATGTGCAAGAAGAACTTAGTCAAAATAAAATGACTTTGTCATTTACAGAGAAAAAGGAAAAAGTGCAAAATCAAAGCACAGCAGGAAGACTATGTTACCAACTGGAGAATATTCTTAATTTTATTAAACCCATGTATACAGAAAGTTTCTCCTGTGAAACATTCCCCAAATCATCACTCCATAATCATGGCTCAGCACTCCTGGTGGTACAGGAACGAGAAACTTCTTCCCATTTGCTTTCAGGCGCAAAGCAGGCAAATATCACCTACTGTTTAGTCAGCAGAACCCCCGATGTTGTTGAGATTGACTTCACAGCTACCTTTATTTGGGAGACTGAAAGATGGCCTTCTAGCTGCAACATTTTTAGCTGTCTTCCTTTTCTCCAGTATTAAAGACTCTTATAATTTAAGGCTCAGCCCTCATCCAGTCCAAGCAATGCTGATAGGCAGTGCTTTCACTGACACTTTTTCCATTACAAAATAATGTTCTACCCAAACATACTTTGACACCAATAAATCAGGGCAATTCTTTTAATCATACCCAAGACTGAACTAGGCCGATTTTTTTAAAGCTTATAAAATTTTGTGACTTTTCAAAGAAAACTTCTTTTTTTTTTTTAAGTGGCACAGTCCAGCACTCCCTGTTCCTGGCAGCAGCTCAGAAGTGCTCTGAGAAATGCATCTCTTGTGGCAGTTCTGACTCAAATGAAATCAAGAAACCTTGGAAATCTCATGGGAGATGGATTTTTGTGAGTTTTCCAATTTAAACAGGTGGAGATAAACTAAGATAAGTGTCTGAGACAGATCTGCAACATGTGGAAGGTTCATCTACAGCTAGAAATGGTTGCCTTTACTTTTATGGCCTTACCCTTTTCTTGAGGTATGCCTACAAGCGCCTGATTAACGGTGCAGGGAGTTATGTAAATGGATGAATGGGGAAAATAGATGTAGTAGAAAGAAGCCTTCATTCTTAACTCTGACAAATGCTAGCTTTCCAAAGCAGAGATTATTTTAATTGGCCAGCTAGTGCCTCAGGATGGGTTCGAAATGACAGGGAGAGGATCTTCAAAAGCCCAGCAATTCCGATGCTTTTCCCAAGCAACAGCAATGATAAAAAAAATAATAATGTAATGGTTGTTTCTGTTACTTAGATATTTCAAATGTGTTGCTTCAGATCAGCTCTTAAGCTCTTCTACCCTATTCACATGGCAAAAAGAGAAACACACAACATCTTTATCTTCAGAACAGCTTTCTTAAGTCACACCACAGTTTATTTTATGACTCTAATACACCCTGTATTTCTTTTACTCCATTTCTTCATTGCCACTCCAACATTAGCAAGTGTTGCTAAGTAACATTCTATAGGCCCCTATAATTTTGCTATATGACTGCACTTATAACCACGCGTTAATACTTCACAAAGGCAGTAACTACCGGCAATAACCACTATATTACTTTAAGAGAAGCCACGGTACTTTCTAATTATGGCTGTATATGCTTCTGCACCAGTTGCACCAGTCACCAGGGTAATTCACCGTTGCTAGAGGCCGAGATGAATAAATTCCCTGGTGGATTTACAGAAATATTGGCGCTTCTCTCACGTAATGGATGTGTGCAATGAGTTTAGCTGCGACTCATTTCCCTTCCATATTAAATAGCGAGAGCATCGGTTCGTGCTGCCGCTGGCTGAATACTTGCCGTTGGCGTTACACGTCCACCATAGTCGCTGTACGGGCAGTATTGGGAGGGCACCCTCTGAATCAGCAGTGTGGCACTGAGCCAGACGTCAGTCACAGCATCGCAGAATCACAGAATCATTAAGGTTGGAAAAGACCTTTAAGATCATCAAGTCCAACCATCAACCCAACGCCACCATGCCCACTAAACCATGTCCTGAAGTGCCATGTCTACACATTTTTTGAACATTTCCAGTGACGGTTACTCCACCACCTCCCTGAGCAGCCTGTGCCAATGCTTGACCACTTTCTCAGTAAAGAAATTTTTCCTAATACCGAGTCTAAACCTCCCCTGGTGCAACTTGAGGCCATTTCCTCTCGTCCTATCGCTGGTTACTTGGGAGAAGAGACCAACACCCACCTCGCCACAACCCCCTTTCAGGTGGTTGTAGAGAGCGATGAGGTCTCCCCTCAGCCTCCTCTTCTCCAGACTGAACACCCCCAGTTCCCTCAGTTGGCTGGGTCATAGGCAGTGATGTGACAGCAGGATGACTGGGACATAGTGGAGATCTCTGGTCAGTCACAGGGTCTCTTGTAAACTGTTTCTCCATGTATGATGCCAAGATGTCACCACAGGGAGTGGCTGGAAAGAAGATGATCTTGGGAGGCTTGGTGGCTCAGTGCTTTGGTCATGGGTCAGCCCCTTGGGTATAAATGGGAAAGAGGTTGGTAAGGGTGAGAAGTCCTGGAGAAACTTGATATCCTAGAAGGTTCAACAGCAATAGGAAGCCACAGACCTGAAGACAAGTGGCATGAAATATTTTGGCTTAACTCCTGCCTGAAATGATTCACTGCTCTTAATCAGCAAAGACAGAATGAAAATCCACATCTCAAATGAGAGGTGATGGCGATGCTGGAGTGGGATAAAGCAAGATGCTTATGAGCTGAGTCCCAACACACACAGAGTTCAGAGGGAGTTTTCTGCCTACATAAAATTTGAGGTCAGACATATAATTACTGTGAAAAAAGAATAATTTTTCATCCTTTTCATTCTGTGGTAAAAGAAACTAAAGGAAAAACAAATACCTTTAATAATTTCAAAATGTTGCACTTTGTCATCAATCTCAATTTGGCATAACGAGCCTTGCAGGAAGTTCAAAAGCTGCAGTGAGACGAAAATGGGCTTCAGGGATGCTGGGTATTGCAGAAACATAGTTCAAGTTGTGCCAGATAACGTCTGTCTCAGCCTTAACAATATTTTACTATTAAACCTGTTCTAAAGTGGAAACCATATGTGTACATGAGCATGTGTATATTTATACATGCACATGTATAGTACATGCATGTCCATGCTGCTGCACGCATGTTCACACACACACACACACACAAATGTGTCTGATGGCAAAAGGAACAGAGTCCTTCAATAGCTATCTAAAGGTTTAATTTCATATCTAGCATTTTCCCTGTTTTGCCTGGTTGAAGGTCTAGTATTTACATGTTTCACTATACAACTAAGCTTTCCTCTCTCTCAAGGAACAGATGATTTTGCCATGTTCAATGAAGTAATGAAACATAGAATAATTTTTTCTGGTGGAATAGCTACATGCTACTAAACCCATGTTTTATCTTATCCTCACCATGCACTCCGGTTTCTTTAAATGTATCTTTGTAGCAACCAAACTAGCCATAAATTAGTCATGATGATATTACAGCTGAATTTAATTCCAAAGTCTCTCAGCAAGCTGTTAAGGGTTTCTTGCCTAGGTCACTCCTGAGGAAATTTGAAAACTCTGGTATGATTTATGAATATTGCTATGTTACTAGCGCATAAAAGGCTATGGGGAATACAAGCACATAAACCTCTGTTTAATTCCGTTCCAATAAAAATTTCATTTCTTATAGCAAAATAAACATGTAAATCAATGTTTAATGATTCTGTTGTTTTATTACGTAACTTATTACTTGCCTTTAAACATCCAAGCCAAGTAAAATCTGGGACCTTGCTCATTTTTCTTGAAACATAATTAGTTAGCAATTAGACCTATTCTATAGATGTTGCTTCCTTCAATGACATTCATAATGCAACTTAAGAGAAGAAAGACCAGGAACAAAAGGCCTCACTTCTGCCTTCCCCCGTGTACAAATACATTAGCCCTATTATTAGACAATTTTCAATGCAAAAATTTTTTGTTATGAAATTTACTAATCTAAGAGATAATTAGTTTCCTAAAATTACTATACCGTCCGTGTTCAATTTCAGACATACTGTTACCTCGAGACTTGTTGAACAAGTCTCATGAACATACCATTTCTATTCCTCTCATCATGTAGCCTATCCCCATACTTGGGAAATAATCCCATCAGTATTAATCCCTTTCAGCTAATGGAATGGCAAATGGCCAATAGTGAGGAGAAGAGGCTAAAAAAGTTAAAACTTTGGCCATTTTTGCCAGATCACAAGCTCATCACCACTCTAGACTCATATTAATCACCTGCTGAAGATGGAGCTCTCCTTTAAGAAACTGAAGTCCATGGGACTTGCACAAGGGCCTGTTGCGATAGGACAAGGGGTGAAGGTTTTAAACTAAAAGATGGTAGATTTAGACTAGATATAAGGAAGAAATTTTTTATGGCAAGGGTAGTGAAATACTGCCAGAAGTTGCCCAAAGAGGTGGTAGATGCCCCACCCCGTAAATATTCAACGTCAGGCTGGACGGGGCTCTGAGCAGCCTGATCTGGTTGAAGATGTCCCTACTCACTGCAGGGGGGTTGGACTAGATGACCTTAAAAGGTCCCTTCCAACCCAAACTATTCTATGATTCTATGAACTAGCAACATTTTGCAGGATCTGGCCATTGCTGTCTGTAAGTCCTGTGTCCTGCTGGCTTTTGCAATACTGTACAATGAAAATGTCCCTCGTAGTAGTGAATGAGTAACCTCCTAAGCTAGTAACATTTCTAATTTACCACAGGTGCACATACATTAGTTTCCCAGAAATATTGCACACAGTTGTTAAGTGACCTTAGGTGAGTCAGTTAATCTCTCTTTCTCTCCCTGTTTTGCTGTCTTGAAAAGTAAGATAATATTGGCTCACCTCACCTGCTGAGTAAGGCAATATTCAACACAAATAGCTGATATGAGATTAATATTTCTGAAGCACTCTGTTGCTGAAAAACGCTCAGTCCAAAGTGTATGCTGGTATAATTATGGCGTACAATAGAAATCAGGCAGCTAGGCTGATTTTGTGCCAGCCTAGATATTCTTGTGCCAGCCTTTATCTCTGCTACCTGACTTCACATGTACATGTCCAATGGAAAAGGGATTTGAAAAATAAAGTGTCCTTGAAATTAAACTTAGAAACTTTCAACCAATGGGGAATGTCCATCAACGCCTGTCTGGGGCTACTACCATTTTTTTTCCAGTTGGCTCTGTCTGATTTTGTTGCTTCATGTGCCAAAATCCACCATTCTTGTTGGTAAAGGATAAAGGGACAGTTTTGAGAAAAGGATCGTCTAGGTCAGGATGCAGCAGGGTTTGAAGGGACTCTTTGGGTTTTGACTCACGATGTCTGCCAAAGCCGCACACCTGATGATGGTAGAGCAGGAGGTGACAACAATCCTGCCATCTCTGCACACCCATCATGCTGTACCTGACAAGGGGACCCAATGATCCGCATTGCAACCTGCTTGCTAATGAATTAAAATACATAACTATTCTGTTTGGCTGGAAACTCCTAGAAAAAGGGTGACTGTCCCATCTTTTTTCCATCCTCAGAAAAAATATTAATCTGTTTTTCTGAGGTTACCAGTGCATGCCCCATATCAAAGCCCTGTCCAAGTCTTAATGCAGTACCTCTGCCACAGAGCGGGAGGAGCAAGGAGCTTTTCAGTAGTCCTAAGAAAGCATTAAAATATTTTTTCTTTTAAACTATGAAACCATCACAAAGGGCTGAAGTTTTCAAACGAATGAGATTGCACTTACACTAGATACCTGCTGCCTCGAATCCTCGCTCTCTCTCTTCTATGTCTCTTTAGCTCTAACTTTCTTTCACCTGGAAAATGCCCTGTGCATTTCACCTAAAATACCCATTTTAGGTGCTACCAGGAACAAGCAACAGTCCGTGTGCCGTTCAGTCACAGATGGTCCAAGGCATTTCTGAAAAATAAGTCACTTAGTTCTCACTGTTGGGCACAAAGTAGAACAGTGGGTGAAGCAGGCATATTTTTTCCCCAACTCCACGTTTCCCTAGGGAATTCCTCCAGATTTCTCGGCATCCACCCAAGTAATGCCATGGTGCAGCTGTACTGTGTTATACCAACCAAATGTGTGTCTCCACTGCCCTCCATGTTTGTACACCTTTGAGTAGAGGACAGCATTACACAGCCGCTTTGACTAAAGCATGGATCAATTTGCATGCTATTTTACTATGTAGATGAAAAAAAATGGGCTGATAGCTTTCTATAAAATGAAGAAGAAGAAAAAAAGCCCCACACAACAAACAACAGCTTGGAGATAAAAAGCCCTAAAGTTCCAGAAAATGTCAACTCCAAGAAATGTGGTGGGTGTAAAACCCACAAATTAAGCTTTACATTCAGATATAGCATCTACGTTTGTTCTGAACAATGCTCAATGGTGAGAGCTGGCAACACCGTGAGCACTGCCTCCCACTGCAGACATGCCTCCCATTCCCAGGGCCGGGCAGGAGCCACCGCTTCCCATGGATGTCCCTTCCCACGGACATCACCGCAAAGCCACTGTCTGTTCTGTGCGACACTGGAAGGAATTTTGCGTCCTGTTTGGAAAGCCCTTTCCAGCAGGATGGAAGTGGTGCTGGCTCCGATAGCTGGGGGTACATCTTTAGGCAATGTGCGAACCAGTGACAGACCACGTTGTTGGATATGGTGCTACCTTTTTCTCTGCAGAAATTTATGGAGAGCTGTGGAAGCCACTGTCTTGCTCCAGATCTAGCCAAGGATTGAGGTTGGCTCATTAGCCTCAGAGCAGAGTACACAGGATTCACCCAACACAAGGGGTGAGACAATAATTAATCCTTATTTCCCATAATAGGTCAGGAGAGGAGGGAAAATGTCAGCTATGCTGCTAATATTTGCATAATACCATTCATTAAATACCCACTGAAATTTGACTTAATTTCCAGATTAAAAAAGAAATCAAATTAGAGATTTTTCAGCAAACACTTCTCCAAAATTTGACTAACTTTGATTTTTTTTTTCCTGAGCAAAAAGACTCTTTTGAGAAACTTAAGGAACAAAGTACAAAATCTATTTAGCGTAAACATCCTCAGCTCTGCAAGGTCTCTGTAGCAGCTGAAGGTATTACAGAAGTTATAATGCACAGAGTGCTGTAAAGGGATGAAAGTGCTTTTGGATGGCCTATGTTTTAATACATACAGTCAAAGCAGTAGAAACTATTTTAAAAGAAAGGCTGTATAAATGTTTGGCTTTATGCAACTACTGTAAGACCTCACTGAATCAGAGAGCGGAAATAAAAATTATTATATAAACCTACTTTTTCTACGTTCTATGCTGTTTTGGAAGTTAATCTGGATATTCTTACATCTGGCACAGATGACAACTGCGTATTAAGACTTAAAATCTTCAATCCTTTCAAAAGACATTATAAAACTCACTTGCACCATGATATTTGTGAAAACTAAAGACTTTCCCACCTTCATGACTTTCTCAGAAAGGCAGCGTGGCAAGTGTGCTTACATCTTTTGACTGAGATTCAAGCACTTAGAAGGAACTACTGAATTGCTGGCAACATGAGCTAATGTTGAACTAATATGAACTTCATGCAAATTTTCCCGTTTGCCAGAATTGCCGGTTGGGACGAACTTGTAGTAACAGGCTTGTCGGAGACCTGCCAGGGGAGTCTCTCTGGCAGGCTGCGAGCTGCAGCTGGAGCTGCCTTTTCCTGAGTGTGCTCTGAATTTAGGACACGCTTGTGCAGCTCAGCTATAAACTTTCAGCTGGAGAGGAGACAGAGAGGAACTCAACAGCCCCGAAGCAGCTGAATGTCAGAATAATCCCAAAGCAAAGTCAAACCTTTGGTGAAACTGCAAAAGTGAAAAGTTTGTTGAGGCTCAGACTGGGTCTAAGCCCATCTCACCCGGGCTAAGGAAGCTGTGGACTCAGGAGAGATGAAAGCATGCAGTTTGCTTGTTTTAATGACCGTCTGGGCTGCCCATAGCCAGAAAGGCATCTCCACCCCTGGATGAGAAGACCCACCACATCTCCATGGAACCACACACGTGGAGCTCAGCTCCCACCAGGCAGCAGTTCAGTCCATCCCTCCTTCACTGCCTACTTGACCACTGTCACAGCAGTGAGGCAAGTTTTATAGGGAGAAATGACACCTTAAACCCTTTAAAGACCAAAGAAAATCCCAACTGGACAAGCTTCATCAGTTACACAACTGAGTCCAACACAGCACACTGCAGTCCTCACAAACTTTGTCTCAGCAAAGACAGTATTTGGGCTTGTCTCATTTTCAGCTGTCCCGAGTAAAGAAGCTGTTGTTCCCTTAAGAAAGCTCTTCCCAGTTCACTATCAGGAAGATTTCCCTGGTGTTTTGCCAAGAGTTGGATAACAAATGGCCAATGAAACAAATAACAGGATCAGGCCAGAAAGAAGAGAGGAAATATTTAAAAGGAGGAAAGCGACAAATGAGTCTTCAGAGAATATGAGCTACAGAGAATGCGCTGAGTTTGTGTCTGGTACATTTTGCTTCATTTCCAGTAATTCATGCCCCGTATAATTTCTAGAAACAGATAGATCAAATATTTATAAAAAACCACATCAGTGGAGCTGTTGCAACCAATGAAAAAGTGGATCCAAGATGAGTGGGGAGGAAAAGACAAGGTTTCTAAGTTTTGACAGTCAAAATAGATTGTCATTGGGCCAACACACAGAATTTTCCCATTCCAACTTGGGCTGAAAAAAGTAAATAAGATCATTTCTTCTGTCCCTGATTTCTGTGTCCAGACTCTTCCCTCCACCACTGCTACCCTGCACTGGATGGTCCACAGACCTCAGCCAGCACCTTGGGGTCGAGGTCCCTGTTTCCTTTAGGAGATGAACAACGTTTAGTGCAGGGACAGAACTAGCCAAACCTCCAAAGACAAAGTCACACAGCAGATGCTCCAAGGACAGCAAGACTTTCAGCCTGCCCACCGCAAGGTCTCCCAGCGAGATGGTGCCATCGTTTGCTGTCAGGCACTCCAAGAGAGACGGCGAGCGTATTTCTGGCAGAGACCAGACATTCCAGATGACACTGGAGAAGACTTTGGAGGAGTTCAGAAACAGAAAATCTAATAGTAGAGAGGGGAAAAAGAGCAAAAGAGGAGACAAAAAGAAAATTATGAAAAAGAGAGAATGACCAAAAAACTACGCTGTGTAAAATTTGCACATAAAAATAATAAAACAATGCTTATTTACAGAAACATTATGAACGAGCAGTAGCTGCTTATTAGCAGCATCTTCCTAGGACCACTTCCCACATCTGTGTTTTCCATTAAGGCCAAGTAACAGCCCCTGGAGCACAGATTGTTCTGTGTGCATCTATCCAGTGACTGTGAAAATCAAAACTGTCTGTTACACAGATATTGGGAAATAATTCCCTAGATAAGCTGTGCATGTATTCACAAGTAAAATATGCAGCCATACCAGTCTGTGCACACAAAACACCCAATCTGTATGTGCAAAGTAGGAGCTCGAGGCAGGCCAGTGCTTTAGAGGAGACCAAGCTCTGAAATGGCAACACCAATCCGTCGGAACTGTCACTGCCCAAGGACAGCATAACAGCAGCCAACCTAGAAAAGCCATATCCTAATTTCTGCTTAAGCTGGTTTCACCAACCTTCCGCAAGTTCCTCATCCATGAATCCAGAATATAACTCGGACAAGATCGCTCTTATTCTGGTCTAATGCATCGTTCAGGGTCACTCAGGTGTTATTAAGCCCTATAAACAACCACATTTCTACCCCCTTCTGACTGAAGTCACCTAGATAGTTCAAAACTGTATTAGTAGCAGAGAGTTATTTCCCTAATAAAGTTTTCATATGGTTGACATTTTTGTTGCAGTTTTAGTACAAAGGGAAAGACTCAATTTTACCCATACAAATGGAAACTTCATGTTATAGATGCCGGATATCACCAGCGGTATTCTCCTATGGTGCGAGCCGACAGTAAATGGCGGCAAAATTTCTAGTTGTTGCAATCAGACATTATAGCTTATTAAACTAGTTCACTGTTAGCTCAGCAATTCTTTGTTTCTGTACAGTGGTTTTTATTTTCCTGAGTTAACAATATCCATATTAATTGGATATGGGCGTGGTTCAGATCAAGAACATGTGCTGCTAGCTGGAAAATTGCCTTTGACCTCTGATTTTCCTTATCCCTTTTCAGGTTTTGTTTCCTCTTAAGTTTAAAGATGCTTTCATTAAAGAAATTATTTCCTTTCTTTGAGAGGCTGAATCTAAAGCCGCTAAAATCAGTGAGAGTCTTTCCATTAATTTAGTGGGGCTTTACATTAGACTTTCACTTAGAAACAGTAAGTGTAGAAGTATAAAGAAACTGAAGATAAAGGAGAGGGGAGCAGGAGGTGGAAATGTTTCATGAACATTTACAAACCTCTAAGGTTTCATTTGGCTTCATGTTAAGTTTAGGTCAAAGGTTTGGGTCAGCTTTTGTTCTCCTCAGTCCCCATTTTCTCTGATCTTCTTTTCCAGAGCAGGAATCTTGACAGATGCACTGTGAAAAGGGAAAAATTAGTCTGAAAACCTGGACTCAAGACCTGCTAGAAGCAAAATGATGAGGCAACCGCTTTGCAGTTTGTTTTCATGTCACAGAGATTGCAATTCCCTCAGATAAAGCAATGCAGTGTTTGAGTGAACCCTGCAGATGTTGTAGGATTAGAGGTCAACATTACGGTTAATGTTCTTACTTGGCATCTCCCGCAACTCACCTCAGTGGTGACAAACAGCAAAGCTGAGTTTTAGGACACTGCCATGCCCTGGGGCAGAAGCACTTGCTGGGTTTGTCACTTGTAAAACTATTCACTTGGGGACAGTATTCTGTTGACCAGTGGCAAAACACAAAGTCTCCCGCAGGGAGATGGATCACTCGTCCTCCAAAGGTCGCAGGGCTCCAGGGTGGCGAAGCCGCCGTCCCCACCAGCCTTCGCTTTGCATCGACAGGAGAAGGGTGAGGCAGCCAGAAGAGGATTTTGGCACTCGTGACACAGAGATACGAATAAGGCAACTCCGTAAGGAGAGATAGTATCTTTAGGTTAATTTGTTGTTGGGTTTTTTTTACTTTCTAGATGATACAGCTGGAAAATCAGATCAGCTTGCTGGCATGTCTTCCAGCCAACTTCAAAGGTAAGTACAAGTTGAAAACAATTGCTGAATTTAACTGAATTATGTTAATCAATTGGACAATTTGAGGAGGGGGGGAAGGGTAGCTGGTACCTGGAGAGGAAAGAAGGATGTTAGCAAGCAGCAGTGATAAAATCACTAGCCCCGGGGAACAGCAGGAGAAACAGGCATCTCTCAGCTCTGGAACACTAAACGTGCCATCACAACACAATTCCTTCGGCTTCATCCCCATCTCCCCGCTTCTGCCTCATGTCCCTGTTCATCCCCGTCTCAGCCACACCAACACGAGTCTTCGCAAGGCCACTCTCTAACCCAGACCACTGAGAGCTGAGCGAACACCAAAACCTTCTGCGCTGCTTGGGCGCAGGCTTACCGGATGGGGCGGGCACACTGCGCGTGCTTCGGCTCAGATTCATCCTGTTAAGTTTAGGTACTTAACCACAGACTAAGTCCCTAATTCCATTAAAGTCCGTCTCCAGCAAGCAGAGGGAGGTGGGCACCCCAGGGGCAATCCCTGCTGCTGGAGACACCATTTTTCTGTCTCGCCACTTTTGGAGGGAGCTGGGACGGGTCACCCTGCTCATCCCGGCGCCGCGCAGCATGGGTCTGGCCTCACAGCCTCCATTCGGGGGCTTTCCCGGCCCCACACGGGGGTAGGGGCCGCGATGTGGCCACAGAAGAATAAAGACAAAAATAGGTTCCTGACCTACTTCTTGGCAGCAGGCAGCAGCGAGAGCGGCTGCCGGAGCTGAGGGGGAATAGATCATAACCACGCGATGGGTGGTTATGATCTACGCACGGATGGGCTGGGGAGCTGGGAACAACATCGCTTCTCCAAGGTGGCTTTTCCAACTTTCCTGTTTAAGCCTTTTCTCTCTCTTTTTCTCCATCCTTGACACACAGATCTGGATGATTCCCCGCCCTCCATTTCTGTTGATGTCACACTTTCTTCTATGTTTATGTGAAACAACATTATTTGCTGGATTTATATTATTACTTTTCATTGATAGCAAGTACTTGCCATGCTAGCAGGCTATCAGTGATATCTGCACTGAGCAACAGAAAATACCTATTCCTTGAAGGAGTTTTCTCTAGATATTTTTTTATTTTTTTATTTCTAGACTATACTTTTAAATATCAATATTTGCTAGTGTTTCATCTTCTGCAGAAACTTCTAATATTTTTAAGACATATTCTTTTCAGACATCCAAATTATTTCCTCATGGGGGCTAAGCTGGCTCCATGGGAGAGGCAGCCCTAAATACCTGACAGCTTTTGCTCTTGTTTTCTCCCCGGGATGGTTTATCCCAGCTTGGATGAAGCCCAGCTCCAAGCAGAGGGACCGGATGCTGTACACTGCACACATCCAAGCAGTCCTGTTGTAATCAATTAGTAAGATGAGATAATTTAAAAGAAAATATTTCCTTTTGTCCCATACAAATAACATTTTCATTACTCATTTCAGTTAGATAAACAGCAAAACCAAAGTTTTTATTAATAAAAAGTGTATAGTCTGAAAGCAAACACCACCAAAACTAAAGATGTTGGAAATATTCTTGCTGGGAAGAGGCGCAACAGAACGGATAGGGAGTTTTATCTTTGGGTCAAGAATACTTAGGGCCAACCGGGGAGCTCTCTTTAAAAAAATAAAAATTGTCTTGAGAAAAATAGCATGTTATCCCTGCTGACTGACTTCAAAGAAGAACAACAACTGCAGTTTTACCCAACATGTCCTGTTTGATCCTCATTCATGCCTGGGAAGGTGCGTTATCCTCAGAGCGAGCCCAGTTTTGGCAAACTCTGCAAGATACTTTAAGCTCCATTTGCACAGCACAAGTGAGATCTTTTTCCATTACAGGAAATCAGGAAAAGAGGACTCAGCCCTCCCTTTGGTCAAGAATCACAATTCTTGGGCTTCCTATAGACATGGCGTTTTAAGGTACACTCGACAGACCCCAGTACATCCTCAAATCAGTTCCTGAGCTTGCTTAGCTTTAAAAAACGTCGATGCTGCCACTGCCACTGATGTCATTTGGGAATAAACTTATGAAAAGGAAAATAATTCTTTTCAATTAAATAAGCACATACCTGTACATATACTCACACTTCTTCAGAGATTTGGGGGAATTACATGTAAATGGCTGTTGATGAAACTCAAACGCTGTGTGCTGGTGCTGGAAGTCAGAGCCAGCTTTCCGGGATTAGATGTCCCCGACTAACCTCAGCTGTTAGGAATTATTTCAGAGCTTCGCCCTGGCAGGTGAGGGGGAACCACAAGGAGGAGAACAAAAAGGTTTCTCTGTCTTCTGCCCCTGCCTCCTCCCTTCCCAGCATCAGTCAAATGTGGTTTTAATTCAGAAATACAAATGTCATCTTCAAAGTCACTCTGGAGAGGAAGAGGGGGAAAGGAGAGTTTAAAAAAAAAAAATCACTTGGATTGCAATTTATCTAGATTTTTTTACTGTGAAGTTCAACTGGAAAGTCTTAACATCCAAGTGATGAGCAAGTAGGGGACCTCGAGAGGGGCTGGGGCTGCTAGAGCTAGACTACAATGAGCTTGCAATGCAAAGGACTTCTCTGCTGTCCCAAACAGCCTATAATATTTTGTTTTCTTCAAGGCCAGTCCTTTTCTGAGGTAAATAAACCCATGATCCCATGTCATTAGGAGTCTAGGGAAAACAGTTCCACCTTACATGCTGTTCTTGGAGCACTTAGAGCCAGGCAAAAGGCATCACTGAAAGCCATTTGGGACTGTCAAGTGATAAAGAACCATTTTTTCCCCCACCTTGTGCTTTTGGAAGTTTCCAGGCTGGGAGCTATTTTTGTGTCCTCCAGGTTACGACAGCCACAGTGCGATGGCTGCATACGTGCTACAGCCCTGACAGCAGACGTGAATAATGGAAAGAGGCTACAAACACAAGAAGGCACTCCGAGTGCTCGCTGTACTTTCTTAACGTACGTGACATTGACATAATACGCCCGGGGGCATTTTGGATCAGATGGTGTTTGCCTGTTCCACGTGTTGGTTTTATGAACAGCAATCAAGTTGTGAAACACATGTAGGCAGCGTGTGTGGTGGGTGGCTTTCCATCCCATGCATGGGTGGTAAGCACAGAGCCACGGTGAAGGCACTGCTCCCAACAAAAACCCCGTTTTACCGTTGGAGGAGAGGGCTCCTGCTCCCTGGCAGATCTCGTGGCAGGCTGTCGGGATGCTGCTGCAGGGTGACGGTGTTATACTGTCATTTTATCTGACTGTATAACACACGCAGCACTAGAATCAGCTTTCGCGATACACAGAAGCTCAACCAGATACATCCCGGAGGAGCTGACCTGTGAGTTGCATATGCTCTTCACCAGTATAAGAAATTAAAGCTGTATTTCCCAAGCACACAGACTGGATGGGAGTGTTGCAGCTCAGTAGAGGGTCAGCTCAAGCCCCTCTTCTTTCGGCTGCGAGGCAGCAACCCATCATCCATCAGATACGCAGCCCACCGAGGTGTGTTAGTGAATCACCAGCACCGAGAAGCACGTCTCCCCCTCCCACACCCCCATCCATCAGAAGTCCATTTCTGTAGGGACAGGAAGTAGGATTAATCCCTCTTTGATTTCCTTCTCTAACTCCTCCCCGACACCCCATTCCAGCTTTCATCCTCCTATCTGGGCTATTTAATCCAGAGCACGGAAGACAGAGAGGAGACGTGATAAGAGTCTTCTGTTATGTAAAAGGCTTATGCAAAGAGGAAGGCAATAAATTTTATCCACATCCATGGGGAGAGCACAAGAAGTAATGGGTTTAAACGCGGCAAGGGAGAGTTCAGTTCGGCACAACTTCCCCGCTGCGAGGGTCATTAGGCACTGGAGGAGATCGCCCGGGGAGCCTGGGGGATCTCTGCTGCTGGCGGGATTAAAGAAACATTAGACAAACATGTCAGGAGCGGTTTGCGTGGGAGTGGATGAGATGACCTCCTCAGGTCCCATCCAGACCTATTTTCTTAACCATCCTAGCCTTGCTCTGTGGCAGTCAGCCATGGCAGGGCTCTGCTTCACCTGTGTGTTTTGGTATAGGATGGCAATCCCATGGCAGCAACACACTTGGCTCAAGGGACTGATGAAGCCAGAAGATGGGATGATCTCTCCAGTCATCACACAGCGATGTCAGGTCCTGCAGGACCCCAGACGATTACTCTGCCCACTCGTAAATCAGTTCATTGTCCTTAAACAGTCAGCAAAAGAAACTCAAGCATCCTAAGAGCCCACTGCCTCTGCAGAGGACAAGGGCTCACTCTCACAAACGCACACTATGACTCTGAAGTGGGGGCAACTCAATAGCCTCCCCCAAAGCACAGGGATGTCCCCACAAGCAATACACTTGGAGAGTTACTTTGCCCAGTGCAAGAGTACCAGGCACCCTGGACTGAGCTTGCTCTTGCAACCAGCACTGCCTGGTCTTGCACAGCCCTTGCAAGCAGCAGCGTCCCCTGAGATGCTCTACCCCCAAATGCACTTCTCGCCAAATCACACTGAAAATGGGGCTGACCATATGTTTACATAAGGATATCCTTAAGTGCTTTGCTGGATTGGGGCCTTATCCAACTACATTTCAAGCTCTTCGAGGTCAGTAGGGATTGATTAGCCTCTCTGCAAGACCTGGGCGCTGAAAGCCTACACGTGTCAAAATGGGGATATTTTGCTGAATATATTTTTTCTCTCTGTTTTAGATATCCTCAGCAACAAAGATGGTCAATAACAACAAAATCAGAAAACAGTGCCCCTTTCTAACCAACAAAAAGGTGCGAGTAAACACTAACAGATCTAATTTGTATCATTACTGCTGATGAAGTTGGTAACCTTTAGCAAGGAGACATGAATCAATAGCTATTTGAGAAGATGCAGCTGCAGATATCTAAATAGGCATGAACTAGAAAGCGAAGTGTAAAAGGTAATAGCAGAATATTTAAACCAGATGAAAGCTGTAAGGTAGGTTAGTGACCTTGAAAGAACCAGATAAGTAAAAAAGTAGAGAAGGGAAACAATGATTTATATACTTGCTCTGCACAAATATTACAATGGTTATTGAAGGGTGTAGTAAATTATGAACAAAATAGAGCTTTATTAGATTAATGACAGGGGAATTTATATAGGAAGGTTGGTGTCTTTGCAAAGTAGGTAAGAGAAATTAGTTTTATATTAACTCTTTTGTTTCCAGGCTTGAACATTTCTTTTTCTGCCATGGAGTAATCTCACTTATGCTTGGTAATTGCACATGTGTTTCCAGATCCTTGTGACACCACTAGAACTCAATGTATAGAAAGCAATAGGATACCAGGAATAAGTACCATGGAGATGTTAAGTGCTAAAATCTGTCAATTCACCAAGGACCCATTTCTGCCACTGTGGAAAACAGGTGGGATTTTCGGGATTGACCACGATGCTCCCAAACCTTTATCATGATTACCGTGATGTCCAGACCTCCCGGTCTTGGATCATACCATAATGGTGCCTGTAAAAAAGATAAAATAAGACCACCACCTCTCACAAGTTTTAAATCTAGCAAGGCAGGGCAAAGCTTGGTAGAAGAGCAGAGGGCCGTGGCGCTAAGTGGTTCGCACATGGCTGCACAAAAAGGAGGGCCAGTATCTCCAAATCCCATTTCCCACTCCAATGCCTAACCCACGCTAAAGGGAAGGACATTTCTGTCTGCAATAACAAAATTTTTGAACCGGCTTAAAGGATTCTGTTAAGGAAAGAAAAAAAAAGAAAAGAAATAAAGTCCAAACTCAACAATATTCACTATATGTAGTTCTGTTTTCAAAATACATCTGTTAATCCCTGTCTGTTTATATCAGTGGGAGGGACAAATCAACCACCATAGTACTCATAATTACATATGGAAATATATTTGTAATCATATCAAGTCTCAGCTGTGACTCTAAAAACTTCTTGGACCGCCGCCATCCATAAAAGAGCTAACTCTACAGGGAAAATGTTCTGGGGCACAGTTGGCACCAGTTAATCAGGGCATGGTCAACTGCATTACTAGGACACACCAGTCTCCTGATCATTAAGGTCTGTGATTGCCTTTTGCTGCAGAAGGAGCGAGTGGTGATGTTCTCCTCCAGTCCTGAGACTGCACTTAGTGAAATCACCAGCCAAATTCTTACCACCGTCATCAGGGTGAAGCCCAAGGAGCTGGCACCTTGCAGCGTGCTGCTCATTATTCGCCACGTGCAAGGTACAGGTGACCCGAAAACCTGACCCACAGCCCAGTGAGCCCCCTTTGGATTTTGCTGCGCTCCAGATCAAGCCTCAAGAGAACAATTAGAATGAATAAGCTCAAATAAAAATGAATTTTTGTGAGTGTATTTCTGATCACTTTTGCATGCTGCTCTTTGCTCTCTCTAAGACCCCTTGTGCCAGTGTAATGCAGCCAAAGAAAGTTTTAGCAGGTTTAATATCTGTACTCAAAAGACCTGCTTACAGGGGAAAAATATGATGGTTAAGAAATAAAAAATATTCAACAACATTACCACCCATAGAGAATAATTTTTGCAGGTAGGATAGTGCAGATACAGCTATTATGGAAACAGGAATCTTCAGCTCCTTTGCATTATTCTGGTTTTCCTTCATTGTAAGATTTGTTGAAAAAGTGGAATATGCTCAAAATCCTCTCTAATTTGTCTCCCTTGAAGTTTTGTGCAAGTAAGACATTCCATTTGAACTCTGTAATTCCTATGTAATTATTTTTAGTTATGTTCTCTTTAACCCTTTATGGGCAGCTAATGAGTTTAAGAAAAAATATAGTATCCTTGAACTACCTGCTGTAATTTCTCACTAGTGATAGCTTGAATTTAGTTGGCAACTATACTTTTTAAAAAAGCATTATTAAAATGCTTTCCAGTCCTTGTGCAATCTGGACAAAGAGGTTTCCCCCAAACCTCCTGCCTCTGTAGTACTCAACTTCTCATCCTTTGCCGTTCAAGGCTGTAGTATCAAAAGAGTAGAGTATTGCTGCTTTGTAATCCGCAAGAAGCAAAGGATAAATACGTATTTATTGGTCCACAACAGCTTTCATCTGTACTGAAAACCAATGCCTTATGGTGAGCTAACTACACATATGCAGGGAAGGTAGTCCCATGGGACTTGGAATGGACAACTTGAATTAGGCTGGAAAGGAAAAAAACTGGGATGGGACTCACCACTTCCTCACGCAGTGACCCTGTCTGCAAACACACTCTTTTGCCATGGGAAGATGCAAAAAGAAGGCATGAGAAAAAGGAGGACAATTCCTTTCACCCCACACTCCCTCCTTCCCCGCTTCACCTTCGTGAGAAATGGAAACCGACGGCCACCCAGCTTCACCTCACACCTGCAAAACCTTCCAGCAGCCTCATTTCCTCTCTCCTCCGCATCCTCCCACAGAAATGGGTCTATCTGTTAAACAGAAGTAACGAGACTGACTTCTTTGGTGAACTATTTTAAGATAGCCTGTGTCTGTATATGAAAATGGGGGATTTGTTTTTCTAAAGAATCTGCATTTTCTGAAGATTACAGGACACTCTTTTTAGAAGGAAATTCATCATTCTTTTGGAGAACCTTTGCTCTTACAATCTCTTCTTCCTTTCAGGCAAGCCTCATCCAGATTTCTTCATGAGACATTCAATACATGCATTCATTTTCTGATTTAAATAAGAAAAAGGACCGAAATCCATAGATGTTAATAGAAACTAAAGCTTTTTGTCCTGATGGTGCCAAAAACTGTCATGATGACACAACAGTGAAACATAGAGCTCAAAAACCACCAATATGGAATAAACATTATCATTTGAATCCATCGCAGTGAAATGTAACAGTCAATACTACCTTAACACAAAATGTTAAACATGTCAAAGTAACACCTGCCTGTGAAATGCTTTATATTTATGAAATTGTTCCCTACAGAAAACGGTCCCATAGAACTTTTTAACTCTACTTAATCAGCACAAAAAAAAAAAAAAATCAAAGATGATGATTCTCATTTCCTTTTCTAAATGAAAAATGTCCATTTCATGAGGGAAAGGTCAGCTGTTAGGCAGAGTGCTGGTGCACTTTAGAGAACTTACAATCTGCACCTGGACTTCCTCACATCCTAAATATTCCCCTCCCTCAGCCTAGCTGAGAATTCCTGTTTAAAACTACGTTTTTGTTCTTTGTTCCTCCATTACTCTGATGATTGTATCTTTCTTTCTTAGAATTTACTCTTCTTTCTGGATTATATACAATAAATACTCTTCTATGTCATAATCCCAGCTAGACACCTATAGAAGTGTTAAATAGCTACTGTCACATGTCTAATAAATAGCCATCTAACCACATTAGAAATAACCTCAAATTCAGTCCAATAAATATTGCAATAAATTTGTTTTTGCAAGTACATCTGTATAAATATCAGTAATAAGATAAATCAGAAGGGCTAACCATACTAAAGAGCTTTGATTTTGGAAAAAGTCCATATGCAATACTTCATTCCCTTTAGGGGGAAAAAAAAAAAGAAGAAAAAAATTATTTAACAAATAATATAGCATGGGGAAAGGGAGAGATTCTTGAACAAACTGTGTTTATTTAGACAAGAGAAAATGAGACACGCGAAGCAGGGCATGTTTCACTGAACGTCTGTGGAAGTTGCACAAGCTTTGCATGAATTAAAAAGCAATAACTTTCCATCTATTAACTAGCTCCTATTGCCAATGCCATTACCAGCAGCTGGAAACACCTACTGAACAAGACAGACAGACGGGTACCTTTTTCTTCCAGACTGCAAGCCTGTATTGTCTGCCAAAACTTCTGAAAAATATTCCAAGTGTTTGGCTGACTATTCATTAGCCTTATCAATACCCGCCACATCAGCTTTTCTTCACCTGCCACCCACGTTTTGCCATCCTTCGGGTGACAGAAGCCAAGAGCACCTCAGCTGGAAGGGACTGGCGTGGTCCCAGCAGGAAGGAGAGGTCTGTCCCCACCTCCCACCCCGACGCCGTGCCCGTGCGTGCACCACGCGGCCAACCGCCGAGCCTCAGCTAGCGCCGTCGGCACCTCGCGTCGCAGCACCAGGAGCTGGCGGGTTCCTATGTGCTCTACCACGTAGGAAAACATTTTTGCATTTCCACTGCTCAAGTTTGGACAGCTTTAAGGATCCTCCCTGTCTTTGCTTCCTCATTAGCACAATACCCTTCACTTGCTGTGAGCAGGGATGACAGTAACTGCCACGGTTCTGTGTTTATTCCAGACTGTTTAGCTTAGCTTGTTGTTGTTTTAGTTCTGTTCAGAAACTTAAAAAAAAAAAAAAAATAGAAGTATTCTGTTCAGTGGAAGCTTTTAATACCTCTCTTGGTTTTCTATTTATCCCCTTCTGGAGCCCTGGTATCAGGAGATATTTTTACCAGTTCCCCCTGTGTCAGTCCACTCAGGAAAAAAAAGAGAAGTTATACAATAGCTCTCCTGTTACACAAAGGATGTGCATAAGCATCTGCATAATCTAATACTTTCCGCAGGGTCAGACGGGTGGGTCACGTACTCCAGGTTAGTTTCTAACTACTCAGTTCTGGTAAGGACTGTGGAGGCACAAAGTTAAATTATGAGGAATAGGGAATGTTTCTTCCACATTCAACTTCAGTCATCAGGGCTGCACATTGAAGGGACTAAAGGTTGCCCATAGGAACTGAAATTTTGGGCAAAGCACTGCAGGTGTGAACACAGTGATTTTCTGTGAGCTTATAGACCACAGCAGCAAAACAGGACATACATATCTATGCTGAAAACGCAGTTACCTTGCCTTCTGTTCTTGGGACAACACCACACAGTGAGCTTGGAGTCCTCGTCAGCTGCGTCAGTGGACAAGAACTCTCCAGGAGTTGTCATACCTGCAAAAAAAGAGACCAAAACTGCTTGCTCTGATAGGTGATACCATTGCTCTTTCCATTCCCTCTACGGTCATCCAGCCTTAGACTGCCCCGTTGTTTCCCCATACATCCCTCCGCAGCGGTCTGCAACATTTTCTTGCATTTGACAGCATCTTCCATCTCTGTAGATGTCTGGGCATGGAAACAAGAGTCTCGGATCTCCTTGGATTTATACCGTGCCATCAAAATCAACTGCACCTTCTCCACTTAAGACCACTTTTCTGCCTGAGGAGAAGCATGGCATATACCTAGGTGCTGATCACATATGGTCCTTTTCTCCAGGTGGGATCCAGCTCTTCATTTTATAAATACATACAACACAGACCATATTGACACGTTGCCCTGTTCTATCCACGCAGTATCCCAAAGAGGGACAGCTTCTGGCAAAAGCCTGAGCTGCCTCTCAACTGAGCAGTGAAAAGTTCTCAGCAAAGTGTGGGACGAGCAGATTTGGAGCAGAAAAACGTGTGGGTACAGAAGATCTTTTTTCCATTGACTGCTTTAAAGCACAGTGTCAGTAAATGTGGAGGATAGATGTAGGGAAACATGAGCCTCAATTAATAGGTCAGAGCCTGCACATATCTAATTATAAACCCATTTGGCCCTAGCCTAAACATCCTAATCTTGGTCCCAAAATATACAAGTCTGCCTGGAGCGACACAACACAACGGTAGCCCATACAGTGACTTGCCAGCCTCAAACTGTCCATGTCGTTCTTTCAGTTATCACAGTTCATTTTTTGGACATTGAGACTCCAGAGGCTACTTGCAGCCGAGCAGTAAAGCACCACAGAGGATATGGTGATTTGTGACGAATCACCTCAAGGATGAGGGGAACCTTTTCAATGATTTCACTGTCTCTTTGTCTCTGCATGATGTGCTGCAAAGGTTAATTTGTTTTGAAATGCCCATGTTTAATTTGCGTTACTTATCAACCTAGCAATTATAAATGTTAATCTATTATTCAGTTGCCTTAAATTCAGAGATCGAGACCATTGAACTAAATAAAAATTCCATTCCTTGCTGTGATTTAAGACTTGAGTGATACCAAGAACCCACTGAGACAAAGCACTGAGATAAGCATGCTTTCAAGGCACATCCTTAATTAGTTTTAAAACAGGACAGATCAATTTATATCACTTTGATTTAAATCGGTTTTGTTTATTGTGGTTTAAATCAGAACCAGGAAATCACAATTTAAGCAACTCAATTTGCATTATAGTTGTGCCTTCTAACAGATATTCATAAGAATGAGTTATTCTCAGAAGCTGACAACCAATAGAAATGTTTAATTGCAGAGAAATATCGCTTTGAGGTTGTATTTAATATTTCTTTTTGTTAACTGAGAGAATACATTAAAACCATACTTACATCACTATATACCTCAGCGTTTATTGTGGTTTTTGATTTTTACATTTGATTTGTGAGAAAACAGGACATGACATTTTTAATCACCTGATTAACTTTTTAATGTGTGCTTTGTGTCATGCTGCTTCTGCACAAAAATATCCAGAACAACATAATTGTTTAAGTAGAACTACATTGTGTCCTGCATATTTTAGGAAATATTATCAAAATATTCATTGCATTTTAAGGTAGTTAGTGTACCTAACAGTGCAAATATTAGCAGCAATTAACCAGCTGAGCTATTTTTTCCTTGCTTCCATGTTCTCCAAGATCCAAATTAGTCAGACTCCCACACACAGCTTTTGCTCATAAGATGGGAGAGGATAAACAAATTTTCCTGTTCTTTCAACTCCCAGTTGTTTTCCCAGTTTGGAATATTCTAGTCATTAAGTGATGTAAAGCAGATAAAATAAAAAGAATAAAATGTTCTTTTTGCCCCTTCAGAAAATGCTACAGCTGTCAAAGGCTAGCTTATTACTCAAGAAGCTCCAATTCCAGGTGTCTAGCTGGTAATTTCTCCCGTTTAGTGATTTGACGTTCTTCAGAATTTTGGCAGTGAATATATACTCAACTGTTATTTTTATGTAAGTGTTTATTAATAAGAAAATATAATTTTATTTTAGACATTCATAACAAGCTTAGGCTGTCATCATTCCAGGATACATGTCTTCAAGTTTAATTTTAAGAAAAGAAAAATATTAATATAAAAATTGAAAGAAGCATGAATGCGTGTTGTAAAAATACACACAGGGTTCTCAGCACTAAGGAACAACTGACAAAAGTACAAGAAGCTGAATGGATTAATTCACATTTATTTTAGAAGGAAACGCAACAAAAACACTGTAGAATTTTTTTTTTTTTTTTTTATCCAGAGGATTTTCCTCCTGCCCTCAGCTGAGACCTGAGCCCGTCCCAGTCTGAGACATCATCTCCATCATAGAAACACTTTACTGGTGTATGTGATTCCTTCTACCACAACCTGAATTTTGCAGGAGAGGATATACACAGGGCACTGTTGTCTTGTCAACAGAAAGGAGAATTAGAGAAGCCCCTGTGTTTGTTGCGTGACAAAGTATGATTTGTACCAGTTGCACCTGATAGAGATCTTGTGGCTAGTTATACCAACGTGGCAATGAACTCTCTTCTCCGCACATGACGGAAAAGGCACAGCTCTAAAATCAAAGTGTTCTGTATTAATTCAAATACTCATTCTAAGTTCTCTCTAAACCTCTACCTGATTAGAAATTAGTTACCTAAGTTAATATTGCTGCTGGGTAAGTAAGAGCGCTTTCCCACTCGATTACTTGGCGCAAGTCTAGAGCACAGCGTCTCACCACAATGACTTGTCTTGGTTCTTCCCATCCCCGTCGGCGGCAGCAGGAGCAGGGCACCAACACTGACGGCTCAGGGCAGGACTGGGGTGTACACACCTCCACCTCTGGGCAATGGCACCATAGCATCTCAAAATGGGATTTGGAGCTGGGTACTAATTTGTCCCCATGCTATTCTCAACATTTGGCAATAGGAAATCCTTTCTCGTGGGGCAAAAACACGTGGTGTAACAGAGGTCAGGCAAGGGAGCTCCAGACCCCAGTCTTCACTGAGGGTTCACACTAGATGTCCTTCATGTTTTAGTCAGCCCCTAAAGCTTACAGCATTACACTAATTTTCAAACAGTTTTCTGTAATAAGAGACATTTGCTTTAATTTCTGCATCAAAGTGCTGAAAAAGAAGTTGAAGATGCCACCTGGTACTTAGTTACCAGTGCTAACTGATACTGATAAAAATTGTATGTTGGTCCTTATCTCCTAGAAAAGGATTAGTTCCCCAATAGGGTAAGAATTTGAAACTAAATTAAACAAGCAAGCAAGTTAACTTTTCACCAGTTCTGAGTTTACAGCACAGGAACACGCACAAGAAAAAGGTCCAGGAGTGCTGGGAATAGGCAGGCACGCACCTGGGAAGGAGCAGGACAAGACAAAACATCCAGCTAACATTTCCATAAGGCCCTGCAGATGTATTTCCCAATCAAATGAAAACTTGAATGAAAATAATTCAAATGAAAACTTGATGAGTAAACAAAAAATTTACAAAAGGGTAAAAACATATCTGTGGAATAAAATTTTTGCTTATTCTAACCTTCAGAACAGGCATAGATGAAAAAGAGGTGCCTAAAGCAGTAACTGAAGAGCTTTCACCATGCTGCAGCTAAGGACCTAGCCCACGAGCTCCCTTTAGCAGCACCTCCTTTTCTGATGAAAACTGCAATAGTTTACAATTCCTCTATACAAGCGTCAGCCTACTTGGAAATGACAAATGTGAAGAATAGACAAAAGGGATCCGTAAATATCTCAGTCCAGTATTTGGAGAGGTGCACCATACCTTCAAGGCCACTTAAATACTTTAAAACCCTTAGCGAGTACCTAAAAGAGTTATGTCTCCTAAAGCCATCAAGTCTGTAAAACTTGCATATAAGAACCATAGAAGAATTTTGCAAAGGAGGATCTTGACATACTGATGTAATTTTTAATGTTTTGGAAAACATAAGAAATTCCAGCAATCACTGAATCAACTTTGAATGTCTTCCTGAAAGATATGCGCTAGTCAAATATAAACCATTAAGTAAATACATGGAAAACATACTGCCCTGGAAGAAACAAACAGGCGATACGTACCACATCAGACTAAACAAGTTAGCTGTTCTTTCTTGGCCTTGCACTATCTTTGAAGTCACTGGAAAATAATCATAAAGAAAAGTTTGAAAAATTAAATAAAATGGAAGAAATGTTTTTTTTCTCCCCACCACTCACACCTGAACCAGTGCAGAGCAGTTTAGAGTCTAACATATCACCTTCCTTCAACCCCTTCATGCTGACAGTGAAAAATGCTATACAAAAGCCCACTATATCCGGTCATCAGGAAACTGCCTCTCTGTACGAGGGTTCCTCATGAAATACCACAAAGCTAAGGAAATTAGGCTGCCCCTCCCAGACACTGCAAAATGAGCTGGACGGCGGTGCCTGAGGGACCACCGCACTCCCCCTGCTCCTGGCAGCGAGGCAAATTCCCAGTTTAGGAACAAGTTCGGCACGCACCGAAACAGCCAACGCTCAAATGACATGAAATGTGGTACGTTTCATCCCAGCCTGATTTGAAATTCATCTCTCCTGACAACTGCATCATTACGACATCACCTCGGTGGTGGGGCTAATCAAGATGCCTGTGCTAGCTGGATACTTCACCTCCTGTATGGGGAGGGAAAATGAAGAGAAGAAAACTCGCTGACATCAGGAAAATTGAGGAGCTGTAATTCATACGGAATTGGCCCAGAAATAATCAGATCCCTAACTACTTTATTAGTTCCTGGACCGGATCCATTCCAACCAGAAAAACTCCTCCTCAGCGCAATACACAGCTTTGCACATCGACGTAACGAAGCGGCGGGTCGCGCTGGCGTTATCGTACCCGGATTTATCAGCAGACATCATCGCCTGAAATCGAGAATTGGAGGGGGCAGAGATATTTTGGTTTAGCTCTGCAACCAAGCCTGTAAGGCATGTTTAAATGGGTGGGATGAAATCAAATTAAGGTGCTGTGCACGGGTGTGTATCTCCACTGACCTCAGAGGGCTTCCAGCGTACATCGGTACTGGATCTGACTGGTTAGGAATTAATGCATAAACCGGGTACATCTATTAGCAAAAGCAGGCACACCTCCTACAGGTAATTCAGCATATTTCCTCTCTTTTCCTGAAAATAAGATGCTCAGTGCAGATACAAAAGCTGCCCTCCCTGGTGATCACCTCCTGTCTCCGTTTGGCATGGTACTTGCATTCTTCGGTCAGCAGCAGCTGTGCAGAGTTGGTCAAACACTCCGAGTTATTTGTCAAAGTTTTCCTAACGCTTTTCATCTCCCTGCTTTGCTGTGAGGTGCCCAAACATAAGTCATCTCTGTTGGCTTTTGGAGCAGATTAATTCAGAGCACAGCTTCAGAGCTGGCAGGTAATCAGTTAGCTGGAGTTTAAAGTGGAGCATTTTTCCCTAACAAGGGCAACAAAAAGGTAGGAAAGGTATTTCTGAATTAGCGCATTTTAATTCAGGTAGCGTATTTCCTAGAGGCACACCTCTAATGCCAACTCATGGGCAATTATTTCAGTAGATGTGATCTGAAAAGCCATGGGAGGTGGGGGAAAGCTAATCAAAACAGAGGGTATGATTTACCACTTTGCAAACGCGCAGGGGGATATCAAACTGTAGCCTCAAGCTTTTGGGCCCTGAAGCACACTGAACCGCCCTAGATCCATGACGGCAGAAGGAGAAAATTTCCTACTAACATCACTCCCACAGGTCCTCAACCTGTTGCTGTTACCTGTTACTGTAAGGGGTTGGCACCAAGGAGGAACCATGGGCCGCCAAGAGCCAGGGACCCAGGGGCTCTCTGCGGCTCTCTGCAGCTAACTGGCAGCGTAATACAGGAGGAAAAGGCTTTTGGTGGTCTGACCACACACAGCTTTTGCCACACAGCGAAGAGGGAAACGGATCATATCTGCAAGATCTTGGAGTCCTGATCCATAGCCAACTAACTGGTAATAGGAGTCTTCTGTAAAGATGAACTCCATAGAATTTTTTAACATGAGTATCTCTCAAATGATTTTTTATTGTGAGCTATCTCCTAGGAAACAGTCCATCATAGACAGGAACTCCTGTTAACCTCCACTCTCAAATGCTCATCCCTACAAGACGGAAGGAGAGAGGGCAGCACGGGACCTGATCTCAACTGATAGTGAGTGGGAGCCTGGTTCCTATTTGTGCTTCAAGAGTTCTCTTACCAAATTTATGCCCAAGTTGTGTCATGTGGTATCAGGCCAAGTAGATGCATGGTAGTTGAGTGAGGTCAGGGATTAGTTTGACACAAAATCCCAAAACGATTTATGAGGTGAAAAACTTTCTTACCTTAATCAATGGGAACATTCACGTGCATGAAATGAGATGGGTAAGATCAGGATCAGTCTCCAGAGAAACAAAATGATGTAAGGGCAGTTATTTATGATGACTACTTTGTTTTTCTAGGAGGGGAAAAAAGAAAAGGAAAGATTTGAATTCTAGCTATTTGATGGGTAACATTGCAGTAGACAGGTTAATCCTTGTAATCCACTGGCACCATCTGCAGAGGACTAAATCAAATGTGCTTTTATTCACCTTGTATATCTATTAATACAACCCAATGCAATGGTTATTCAATATTTATGTTGTCTGCGTGAATTACTGCATATTTCAATTCTCTTTTGAAAACTAAGATAGTTGAAATAGTACACCGTTGCTTTTTATCTGACAGAGCTTTAATCTTTTGCTCATTGTGGTTTTTCCCGAACCGTTGTCTGAAAAAAATAAATAAATTAGGTTTTTGCAAGATAAGGATTTCCCATATTAGCATTCTATGATCATGGTATCATGATACACCTGACATTCCTTATAAATAATAAGTGTGTGAAGATCTGTTTTTTCCACTGCCTGTATTATTTTGAAGAAATAGTATCCACCGCACTGACCAACATTTACAAGTGCTCATACTATAGTCAAAGTAGTCAAATTCCACCCTTTAGGAAGTAAGATAATTGCTTACAGAGATCAGGAAAGACTTTCTATCCTATTTACAGGAATAAATGTAGTTTGTGGCTCTTCTCTATTCTTAGCTAGTCATATCCAGCATAGCACACCCAATTTGGTACAAAATATCCCAGAGAAAAATAGATCAGATTTCTCTAAATGATTAGAATATGCCTGGTGCCGCACACCGACCTTCCGTCATTTGACTCACACCGAGATTCTCAACCCAGCATTTTGTTCCACTTAGCAATGAAGAACCAGCTGAAAGTTAGACTGGAAGAGAAAATCTGCAAACGTAGACCTTGAGAGAAAATCACCTGCCACCTTCTAGCTGCCCACCACCTCCAGGGTGTGAGTTAAAGAAGATTTGCCGCTACTGTGACTAAAAAACCTTGCTCCTTAAGGGACCTCGTCACATATTTGTTAAGTCTGGTTCCAGGTCCAGGAAGACAAGAGAGACATCAAAAAGACATCAGGAAGGTCCAGGGAGACATCACCATGATCCACAATGCAGGTTTCAGAATCAGACAGCGTTTTGTATTGCTCTTATTTCATATAGGAGGATTCAAATGAAGAAATTAGAACGACCTTAAAAACTGAACACAGAAAGAGGATACAGCTCTTAATGCCACTGTGCCATAATCCACGCTACCCCAAACCATCCTCTGAGGCAAGAAACTGAAAAACCCCATCAAGGAAACAGCTCCATAAAACAGCAAAATAAAGCATAAACAGAAAAATAAAACCAGACACCAATGTGTACCCAAAGGAACTATTAAAAGCAAAATGTTTGTCAGTATAGGATGCTCCAGTGCACACATCTGGTGCTCTCAGCAATACAGAACATTTCTTTAATTGCTACACCTGAGACCAAGAGCAAGAAATAAATCTCAGGACTGATCTCAATGTATTTTGAGACAGGTGGAGACAAGTAGCAGCACGAGGATTTCATTGTCAATAACTAAGCAGTTATACATTACTGCGTTAAACAGATACATCCAGGATACAGCTACGGGTCTATAATTTGATGTCTGTTTTCTAATTCCTTCTGGTGCCAGACTTTGTAGAGATAACTGTGATAAGCCTCCCATTTGGTATATATCATCCAATACTTTTTTGCATGATCCAAGATGTCAGTACAGCAATATCCAGTGGAAAAGGCAATGGACTATAAGTCAGAGCAGTTGGGCCGAATCCAGACTGCTGCTTCTTCTCATGGGGTTGTTGTGTGTCACTGAACTTTTCTGTTCCTGTTTGTTTGCTCAGACTGTAAGTACTGGTTACATGCTTAGCACCTTGCGTAATGGATCCTCAGTCTTTCCTGGGCCCTTAGAAATGTGCAAGTTAGTCATGTCCACTCAAATTCATGACTTGGCCCTTTCCGTGCAACAAACACAGTGAAGCCAATGCATCTAGTGAGAGAAAAGGATTCAGAGTTAGGCACAACGCAACAACAGAGATAACTACCACTACTCCGAGAAGCTCTTTGATATTTCTAAACTGGAAAATGAACTACTGGTCCTCTTGCTGAGCATCTCCATCGCCTTCACCTCTCAATATGATGGTGGAAGGGTCCTTGACAGTTTTAAGTGGTGTGAGCCCATACAAAGGGTACTTTAGATATCAATACTAAAATGTTCTCATCCTCATTAGAAGCGATATGTTTTGCTCTGAACCCAAGTTGAATATTCTGAAATGGATTTTAGTAATTTCTTTCAGGGTAACGCAGAGGTTCAACTTTTCATGACTCAATCTGCTATAGCTTGTCCTTTTGTGAACAAAGGCATGTCATTTCCTATTGCCAGCTGTTATTATTACCTATACATTATTCAGATGCATTTTATGTAGACCTGGTACTCCATTTACCCAAAATTTTGAGTTCTCATCCCTGTCATTACCCAAATAAAGAATGAAATCTCTTGAGCTATGATGACTGCCTTAGAGTATTCTCATCCTTCACAAAATGAATTTTTTTTCATTGCCTTACAGCACATTTAAGGTCTGGAAAAGATATTAGGTTCCCAAGTCTCATTCTTCAGGTTGGTACTTAGGTACGTGCTCAAAGATAATCACATTCTTAGGACTTACCAATACTAAGCACATGACACAGAGGTGTCCTTAAGAGTCACTAGGTTTGGACAAATCTGAGGCATTTCAAATAGCGTCTTTTCCACACGATTTGCCCTGCTTTGACACAATTTATTAAAAAGAAGAAATACTTGAGCTAAAAAGCAGGCTGGACAATTTTTTAATTTTATTTTTTTAAGTGACAGAAAATTTCCCAGGTACGATGGCCCATTGCTCTGATTAATAGCAGTGCTAGACTGTGCGAAGCGTTCAGCAAAGCCATCAGTCCTGCCTGTCGCGATCAGACTGCCATTTTTGGCAAGTGTGGGCATCAGTTTCCTGATTTCATCTTTATAGAGAACAAGCAGAATAGGACATCCACAGTTCCTTTCCTGGAGACCAGTGGCTCATTTTATCTGCATCCGCTGAATGTCTATCCCTTTGGAGCAATGCTCTGCAGGCCTTACCAGGTTTGTGTAGTCAATGTCAAAAAATGTTACCTTAAAATTGTCAAATCAGGACCAAGCCGGAGACTTGCTGATCGCTCCTTTTGATGTTCAGGGGAGCTGAACACATTTTAAATTTCTTGATTGGGCTTGCAAGGAATGTAATGCTTTTTTAACAAAGCTTGAATTTTCACCCTAAAAAAACCCAACATTAAGCATCTTGAAATGTGCTCTT
>NW_010543069.1:32652-33749 GCF_000687285.1 Phaethon lepturus
GGGGGGGGGCGGGAGGCGAGGAAATCAAGTCAATATCAGAATTGGAAAAAAATCTAGCACAACCCCCAAAACCCCAAGCCCCAGCTGTGCTGGTCCCAAAATACTTTCTTGTGATGCAGTTGTTACATAGCAATATATTTTCATGCTATATTATAGATACATAAATAAAATATTGAACGTACATATACTATGCAATTAAAGTAAAAAATAATAAGGAATGCATATACATTGGTGCTACCAAACAATATCTAAACATTTCCTCTTTTCCCCATCTTTCAGAAACTTCTGAATCGGTGGACTTCCAGACAGCATTTCTGTTTCTCTCTAATGAAAGTTTCCCCTATACAAAGTTTTGTGACTAGTTCAATGACATAGTAATTATTTCTTTCCTGTTTAGAAACATCCTGCATAGGATGAAGTTGAATTTCAGGCTGCAAATACTTCATTGTGCAACAGCCTTTGCCACAGAATTACGTTAAACGTAAGGCAATTTCATTTAAAATAGATTTCCTGAAGCTGAAAAACCTGTGAGTTTTCTTTTGGCCTTCCACTTATTACTACTTCCCATGTAATGATGCCATAACGATTCACTATTTCATGTTCTCCAGCTTCAGACTTATTTATTGTAATTGCCCAATTTCTTATGAGAAAGGCAGATAAGCAAATATTTCAGGAGGCTTGTAAATAACCAACAAGGACCACAAGACTGTAGCTATTTTTAATTTATATCTAAACTGTTTTGCTGTGCTAGCTGAAATAACGCATTTGTATGATTTTTCAGTGCAGTTTGTATCATTCATCATTCAGTAACCAGCATGAACTGCACATTCTGTTTTAAAGCCTCAAGGTATTTTTCTGGTTACTGTTACTGCAAGGTATTGTATTGTTCTAGAGAACCTGCAACGGCGTAATAAAGTGCATGACCGAGTAAAAACCTCTCTTTTTGATTTGACTCTAGCCAGTCTTACCAATGAGAAGAAAACTGTTCCAGTCCTGCATGGTTGCACAGCTGCTTGGCTTCCATGTGCAAGACAAGACAGAGTTCATTCTTCTCTGGATTTCAGCCATTTTAGAGTTTCACTTCAGTTCTTTTTTGT